>NC_045752.1:4468376-4481188 GCF_008692095.1 Etheostoma spectabile
GCACGTCATATTTGTATGCTCAGATGTATAATTACCTATTGACACAAAGTAATCCCTAAAAAACATAATTAAGAATAATATATTCCATTTCTGCCAAATCGATCTCCCTAAATCCTACACCTTGGTCTTTTAAAAATAAAGTCCATTCTCTGTCAAAAGGCTGAAGCCTAAGTATCTATCAAGTAAAAACATATTATAGTCTAACCTTTTGTCCTGACCACAAACCGACGTTTCAATCATTGATTGATTATAGACAAACGTCCCACTGATGGATAATTTGTCTTTGTCAAACACCTTAGATTAAAAAAAAAAAAAAAAGTCCATAGCCAAGGTGGTTTTGTTGGAATAGCCACGGAAATCCTCTTCTCTGCCTGTATGGCCGGGGACATATCTTTTTTTGTTGAGCTCCAGCCATAGCTTTAAAATAAATGAAAGCTGGGAGGTGATGTGGAGAATTATTGTGATGGCAGGTGTCGTGTGCAGTGTGTTGTAGTGTAGTGTAGTCGTTCCGGTCTGACTATATGTGTTACATGATCTCTGAGTATGAACAGGACCACTTCCTCGCCCTTTTGCACTGCAGTTTCTGTTATTCTCGCCTACATCCCCCCCCCCCCCCCCCCCCCCCCCCCCCCCCCCCACCCCCCCCCCCACCCCCCCCCCCCCCCCCCCCCCCCCCCCCCCCCACCCCCCCCCCCCCCCCCCCACCCCCCCCCCACCCCCCCCCCCCCCCCCCCCCCCCCGTGAAAAGGGTCAATGCTAGCCTGTGAAACCCCCTCCCCCCAGCCCCACCCTCCAGCTTACTATACATGAGGGCTAACCGTTTTTCTATTAGGTGTTGTTGTTTGCCATCTACAGAAACTCCTAATTGAGTGAAAAGTGTTTTTCTCCAGAGGAAACTCACATGAAGAGTGAATGAGAAGCTACAAGTTTAAAGTGTTTCTGTGCATCTTGCAATTAATTGAAGGAATCTAGTTTTAGTCTGCAAGATACAAAAGTATGATACAAAAGTATGAATTTAGTTTGCTTGTGTTTTCACTTCAAGTTAATTGTAATGAAAATAGACCATGGCAGTTGATTCTGCTGTGTCTTTCATAGAAGTCAATGTATATAACTTTTTCATGTATGGATGAAAAGAAAAAAAACATGCTCATGTTTTAGAGGTGTTGTGGGCAGAAAGGAGAGCCTAGGATCATGTACCATACTTGAAGTTGATCTTGAAGCTTAAGCTTTGTGTCTTTTAAGCCATTATATCTGCTATACAGTACAGTAACAAGATACAGTGCTATTTCACAGTATGCCTGAATCTGTATATTTTTAATGAGTGTTGTAGTTTTTGTGTGGAATGTCAGGGTTTAAGCGTGTTTTGGTGAGTTTGTACCAAATGTGAGTTTTTCATACTCTTCAGTTATTCTTCCATCTTGATTTTTCTCTACATTTCTGCCAGTTATAGTACAGCAGAGGAATACAACGAGAAGAGAATAGAAATGTACATTTGAAACAGAAAATTCATTCAAAAATTGTCCTTAAATCTAGCTAAAAGTAACAGAAAGTAAAAGAGACAGTGATATTTAACATAACCGATTTAATATTAATTAAAAGACATAGTATATATGTATTTTCTCACACCACATTGTTTCCACTAAGCTTTATTATCACATCTCGTAACTTTCCCTAACTCACATCCCCTTGTTATTCAGAAGTACAGTATGTGCTAAATATTATACCTAAAATGACTTTTTTTTGTCCATTTAGAAGTCCACTCTTCATTGGTGTTCACTGACACATAGCCAATACACTCATTCATCAAATGTGGTCCCCATAGTTTGGTGAAAGGGGTTTAGTTTTTGTGATGATCAGTTTGTTGCACCACAAAGAGCACCATTGTGGTATCAGAAGTGAGCTGTTATTTTTAGGTTCCTTTTTTTCTTTTTCTGACTGTTGAAAATGTTTCTGTATGACGCTAGAGTACGTTTTGGTATACCCTGATACAGTGCGAAAAATTCACCAAGTTTCACAAAATGTTCCTTTTTTTGAGGAGAAAAAAATGCTTGTATCTGCCTGGACTTTTTTTTTTGGTCTGTCACGGTGACTCAGACAGTAGATGCACAGGATGTTGTAATCACTGTTTTGAGTTTTGGAAATAAAAAGAGGAAGGGACATGTCAAAAATTAAAAGACAGAAGTGAAAAATAAGTGAAGAAGTGAAACTGATCTGTCATCAGGTTAGTTGAAAAAAAAAAAAATGAAGGGAGCAATGAAGAGAGACTGCACCTGAGATTAGGAAGCAAGACTGAGACTAAGGCGGGGGGGGGGGGGTGGTTGTTGGTTGGTTGGTTGGTTCTGAAGCCTCCTTGTTATTCTGCATTCATGCTTCCATCACTTTACCTGCTAAACCCGTTTGCTCTCCTGTCAAGTTGCTCAGGCCATGACGATAACAGGCCGTCAAGCTTGTGTCACGCCAACACCCTGGGGTGAAATATCACAAATACCACACCAATTACTCCGTCCTGGTACATCAGCAGTGTTTAGCCCGCAGTCTGGCAGCTTTACACAGCCTCTGTGCCAACTAGTATAAAAGTGTGAACAACAGGAACAGAGGGAAAAATGGATGTTAATTTATATGGATGACAAAAAAGGTAATGTGAGAGTTCAATGTCACCAAATAAATCAGAATGATGCAGGTGACGTGATTTATTTGAGAGGTGGGCATCATATGCTGGTGCTGTTTGTGTGTGTGAGAGAGAGGACAGGTGAGCACTGTTAGTGGGTGTGTCTAAGGCTGTTCTTTCTCTCTCACACACACACACACACACACATTCTACAGGTCTTAAATAAACCCTGGTGAACCTGTTACTGTACATAACCTGTAACGCACTTCTTCACCTGGCACTGTGTGAGTGGCTCGGGCTGCTACACATTGGTTCTTAGTGCAGCTTCACTTTACCTGTGGGAGTATCTCTATCTGTGTTGTTCACCTTTGGACCCTAAAAGTTTATTTGCGTTGGGACGTCTTGGACTTTATCCTGATTATTTCCTGTTCATGCTCGTGCGCTAGATTGACTTTTCAGCTGCATCATTTCAAGGAAAAACAAGACTGCTTTATCTTTTTGAACATCTTTACATCTCGGATTAATTCAGGAGAGACTATCATTCCGGCCTGACAAAGTGTTTAACGCTCCTGGTGGATTTTCTCAATTCTTTTTCATTTTCTTTTCTAAATTGGAATTGGAAGAATTACCTACAAAGTTTGGATTTGTTTGTGTGAGTGTTAGCAGTTCCTGGGGAGGCTGCAGGGCAAAATGATGGAAGATGTGTCCATGATGATGGCGTATGATGCCCATGTCATGGACCAGATGAGCGAAGAAGAGATCCTGGCCTGTCTGGTGGAAGAAATAGAACCTACTTTTACAGTAAGACTCACTTTTAGATCACCACGACTAATATTAACAGCTGAACCACAATAATAGACTAACCATTAACAAAACCATTACATGGCTCTAGTAGTACTGTCGTAATGTTACTGTTTTCTAAAATTCAATCGTGGATTTGCTTGAACACACTAAAAATGACAAATTTTGTCATTTGCATTAATGCAATTCACCTACGAACTTGCAGATACAAAGCTTTGTTTGCATGTTAACTTATAAAGTATTGCTAAAGTCACTATGAGTGTTAGACTGATCCAAAAAAAGTAACATTAGTGTCCTCTGTGTTTAATTCTTTCCACAGATACCATCCACACCACACATTGTAACACAAAACACATTCCTCTGCATGACAGATATGTGATTCCAGTTAATTTCATTCCGATCCTTTTAGATATTTGAACTATGGACATTTTCAGGCATCAAATAAATCCTCCCCTTCACTATTATTCCTTTATATTTCCTAAAATATCTGTTAAATTATCCCCCATGCGCTCAGCTCCGTCTTGTCTACTTATCCCTATCTTGATCTCTTTTCGGGGGCCTGTTCTTGATTTGTCGCGCTCATGAAGCATCCGACACCAGATCTGTTTGGAGGAGATAGCTTTCTTCAGCTCAGTCAAATATGACATTACTGTATCACATCATCCTTGACTCTCGCTCTCTCCCCTCAGGTCCACACTAACAAATCTGAACTGAGTGAAAGCCGGCTTCAAATAATGGATGAAGAAGAGTCTTTGAACAAATACCTGGTCAGAAATCTTTCACCTTTTTCCAGAAACCGATACATTTAAATCATTCCACAGATTAGCAAGTCTGTCTTTCAACCTCTAACTTTATCCCTGATAGATATGTCTGTGTTTTTTGCAGAATGAGAACCGTCGGTTGCAGCAGGCCAGCCTCCGTCTGGAGCAGGAGAACGACAGCCTTGCCCACAGACTGATCACCAGCAAGGTGGACCTGAGGAACGCTCTGGACAAGGTACTGTTAGCTACTGACCTTCAGAAAAGGGGTAAAAGGATTTATTTCAGGAATGCATGATCACCTCCCGAAGGTTATCACTTAGCCTCTTGGGAGACGGCCAAACTCTAACCCTAATAAAAACCTTCAGTAGGATTAGAGTATAGCAACTCCGTCTGAAGTTGTACAACAAATGAGCTCAAAATCTCAACTATAAACCATACACTATAATGTAAGTTCTTTTTCATAAAATGGCTTGACAAAACCCCAAAATATTCTGGTGTAAAGATGATCAAATGGTAGTGGTATTTCATTTTAATGTGTTTAAGTTTTCTAACTTTGTAACAAAAGCCTGGAGAGAAAAAAGGCAAGATGGACTAAAACAAATTCAATATGTTGTCATTTCACACAATGATGTTGATTTCAACTGAGAGTATTTGCTGCTGACCAGAATAATGTGCATGTGCAGGTGGAGGACAGAGTGGACGAACTCACCAAAGACCTTTTTCAGACCAGACATCGACTGCAGGCTACAGAGGAGGAGAAGAGAGGGAAGGAGGAGGAAGCTGCAGTGGTACGATTCTTTTACCTCACGGTCATCATAGTTTGGATGTAATGGTTGATATGCATGAGTAAAGATTTCTTCTCTTATTACAGTCAAAGGAGGTGTTTCGGAGAGAGATGGAGAAGGCCGAGCAGGAAGTCAGAAGAACGTCGGGTATCATTCTGGACTACAAACAGGTAGAGAGAATGATGATGATGAATGATTGGACTCATTAAAATGAGACTGTTTGGGATAAGGAAATACTGCTACATTAGAGGAAATATTAATGAAAAAATGCAGTATGCTGCCTCATGATGTTGATGCTCTTTCTTCTGGTCAGATCTGCTCTCAGCTGACAAACCGCCTGGATAGGCAGCAGGCCGCCCACAGAGAAGAGTTAGATTCACTCAAGGTGAGAATAGCTCTTATCTTGTGGAGCTCTAGTGTCATCCCGCCTACTTTTATCTCTCTTTAAATCCTTTACAACCCTTTCTAAACATCTGCTTTACTTTCTCATTTTGGTTAATTTTACAGTAGATGTCAGTGGTCGTTCAAAGCTGGATGTCATATTTTCTCTTCATAATCTTCCTATTATTCTCATTCTCCACCTTTGCAGAGTGCAGTGAAGGATTGCTCATGCTGTCGACATGTCGTAGAATCAGATGAACCATCCACCACAGCTGAGAAATCTCCAACAGCCGCAGAGATAGAAGGCCACGGGAAGAGCGAAGCAGGCTGGGAAGTGGACAATGAAGGTCGAAAACAGGCAGAGCAGAAGAGAGACAACCAGGAGAAGGCGTCCTTCAAGGCCCAGATCAGGGAGCTGGAACAGGAGTTGGCCAAGACCAAACTTCAGATGGTGGAGGCCAAGTGCAAGATCCAGGTCAGAGCAGGCCATCATAAACCATCACACAGCACATTTGATTATACAAAAAACTAATTTTGTCCTTACAAGCATTTAGCCTCCATGTAACATAGTTGCAGCTCATCAAGCGTCATCCCTGCGTCTTTCATCATAATATGTGCAAGAATGTAAATGAAACTTACACCTACACAGAGAACAAATTGTTCATGTTTTCTGGGAATATGTTCATTGCCTGACCCCTAAACTAAAAACCTAATTATTCAAACTACCTTCCTAACTTTTATTCAATGAGGACATATGTTAACATAACAACTACAACTGCATACACATTTGTATTAAGGTTAGTGACAGCAAAAGACATTGGCTATTGGACCCCATTAATGTGAAGCATCCTAATTACATGTAGGCCCATATGGAGATAGGAAATAGGACAAGTTTCCCCCAGCGTCTATGGCAGAAGCTGGTGGGGGTGGAGTAAAGCCTGTAGGTAGATGATGGAAACCCACGGTTAGATCTTTCATCCTGCACTCCCACGCTCAGCTAAAAATGAAAATATAACATTCTAAAGTATGTCCTTTGTTACACTGTAAAATATATCTGAAGTAGTATTCAAGTACACTTAAAATTAATATACTAATAGTCAATGATAACCTACTTCAATCGAAGATAGCCTAATATTCATAAGTACAATTGGTTCTTTTTAAATAAATAGTCACAAAAAGGGGATTTTCTTAAAGGTGCAATATGTAAGTTAGTGTTTAGTGTTTAGTTAGTGTTTAATATGTGAGTTACTGCAGTACAAATTCAAAATACTGTAAAGAGTAGTCTCCCCCGCACCCTCCTCCCCAGACTCAAAGTTTATGGAGGTTGCCAGGCTGAGACCACAGCGTCCATAGTCTCACTTTACCAGACCCTCCTACAAAGTGTGCTGAAGGAGCATCCACAACGATGTTACTAGACGCTTGTCTCACACAGCCAGAGAAGAGTAGCTAACGTTGGATACTGGCTATATCGACAGTCATAGAAGCCAGTACTCAAAGCTCTGAACACTTTTTTCATCTTAGAATTACGGTAGGAACCGCTAAAAACACAACAACCTCGCAGTCCTCTCCACCCGACAGACTGAGACACTTCCTCGGCTTAGAATAACAGAAGGCACTGCCAAAATAACACTACCTTGCCGTTCTTCCCCCTTGGCTGAACACACTTTATTTGCTTAGAATTGCGGCAACAATTGCTACACAAACGGCAAATTCGCGGTCCTCTTTTTCCAGATTCACAGCTCCCCTCTCTTGGCTTAAAATAACTCACTGTTGTCGCACAGACTACACGTTGTAAACGCCCTTGTCCCTCTTGCCTGGTCCTCCACAACGTTAGCAAGGTTAGCATGGCGGTGTTAGCCAGGACCAGTAGGAATCACTTTACTGGCTGTGTCTCAGTTTGCTTTTGCGAGTAACCAACTTGGGTACTCTAGCTATAATGTTATTGCACAAATGTTGAAATTACATTAAATGTCCGTCCCTTGTAGCCAACTCGGTGTCCTTTAGGGCTCTAAGCTGTCTCCATCTTTCAATTACATCTCCAATATTTACTTGGGGTTTGTTCCGTCTCTGGTCATGCAACTGTTAGAAAAATGCTGATTTTTTAGGTCGGATAGAATCTATCGCCGTTGATCTAGTTTGTTTGTTTGCTGCTTTCATGGCTGTACTCATGCTACAGCTTTAGCGTGCTGGCTTTTCGTGTTTACAGGTGTATCTGGCAACCCGGCCTCACTGTCAAACTAGACAGTTGATAACAACACACAGGCCCAAACACAAACAGAAATTCTGTCACGAAACAGAAATTACAAATGGAGAAAATACTGGCATTAACTGGCATAAAATATAGTATTTCAACTTAGCATGTTTCTTAATATGTGATGACGCATTGGGGTAATTTTTGGATTTATTACAGTATATTACATAGTGGACATTTAATACTGTTATTAAGTTTACCATTATTTTTCTTTAAGGAATCCATTTGTGTTCAACTTGAAAAAAGCAATACAATTTTACAAAGATGTTTTTAGAAAACAGTACAAGAACATAAATAGTATCCTTGCACAGATAACATATTGAAAGTATCTTGTGACCTTTGCTGCATTTCTCACATGGCCTACACCCGTTCCATCCTCGTAGGAGCTGCAGCACCAGAAGGGAATCATGGCCAACGAGCTCCAGGAAGCAAAGAACAGCTGGATCAGCAAGGCCTTCACCTCCCTGCGGACCTCCAGCGGAGAGGGACTTCACAGTATCAGCATACCCAGAGATGGATCTCCTACAGTGGGCTGGAACCTTCACAGCGGCTCCCTCTCTGGATGGAGCGCTAAGAAGCTGTTGCGGCCTATCAGAGACAATCGATAAACTGTCTGATAGGTCGGACTGTGAATGTGCGGATCACTTAAAAGTACATCGGAAGGATCAGACCTTAAAGTATTAATTGACAATGGCATTATGTAGTCAATACTGCTGCTATTTCTTGTTTCGGGCACTAGAGGACAGTCTAGAGTGCAAATCGATCAGAAGAAAGAACCTGAGAGCATACAGCTGCTGGGCAGGTACTCTCTTTTCTGATCACCACTTTCCAGCTAGTGTATCCACTGATAAGGGTATTTATATATTTGTAAACCAAATCCATGCGTCATGTGAGTTTTTTTCTATTACACTTTGTTATACTATATTATTTGTACTTGTGCTGTACCCCGTGTCATTTGTAAACAATTTGAATACAATATTAAAGCAAGTGTGAAAGAAGTTTTTGTAAATTACGTAAAGAAACCTGACTCATCAACAAAAGCAAAGCAGGTTTTTTTGAAGGTTTTCTGTAACTCACCACATTTGCTGTTCCTCTTTCATTTTGAGCACGTGCGGCGTCTTTTAAAGTGCTGAACAGCTGCTGCTCAAACCCACAAAAAAAGAGCCATCAACAGGCTGTTAACACAGATCATCTCTGAACCTTGGCGTGCACAATGTAATAGACCGAAACAGAAAGAAACCGAGTGGAGAACAAAGGAACGGTAGACAACAATAGAAAGTAGTCGGAATCTTAGGGTTCACTTACAGTATTCCCAAAGCTATTTTGACAAACTAAGCTCAGGTAATAAGTCCTCCTGCTTGAAGAGCTGATGCCCGCGATGGTTGACAGTGTGTGGGTCGCTGCGACTCTCCTTTTGTGTATTCTTGGAGGCCAAGCATTGGACCAGCTGAGAGTGACTGCAACATCAAGGAGTAAGTACCAGTCTGAGGGAAAATATCATTCATGGAAAATGCTCTATAATCAAATCATAATAGTTCCATTGAAATCAATACATTTTCAAAAAGGATGAAAATCTGTCTGCGATGCTGCTATTACGCACTGAAAATCACACTTCTGTTTAGATGTTTTTACGCCTGCCCTTAAAGCTTGTAGAATCCTTTTTTAAGCCTTATGGCCATGTATGTTATAGATATTTGAACTTATATTTATTTGATTTTATTTCATATTTAATTGACAAATAAGGATACGCAATTAAAACACAACCTTAACATAGAGGAAAATGCATGATTTTTTATAGATATTTATACGCTTTGCTTATGTTGCACACGGTGTGTGACTAAGTGTAATTTCTTCCATCAGATCCTCCCCCCACTCCCACAGTGCATTGCTGGTGTGCGAGTTACCCGAACTTGACCCTTTGCTCCTGGCCTGAACCCTCTCTGTCCCCACCGACACACTACGTGGCCACCTACAGGTAAATCTGACTAAGGAAACAGCTGTCCTCCTCCAGTGCTGACCCAAACCACTGACACCTTTTAGCAAAACAGACTCCAGTTGTCAAATGTCGTCAAGGAGCTCATTTATCCGTGTGTTAATGTGTTTTGTCAGCGAAAGACAAAGACCGAAGATCACCCAGCAGTGCCATCTCATCCAACCCGGCTCTCCATCCTCTGATCTGATTTCAGCATCATCAACGTCATCTGAACGGGTACCAGCCTGACTTATCTTTCCGGCAGATAGACTGCATCTTTAGCAGAAGAGTATGGATGACGGATGCTGCCAAAATGAAGAAAAAAAAAACAAATTACTCGTTAAAGAAATGAATTTACTATTAAATGTACCAAAGCTAGTATTACAAATAAATGTAGGCAGGAATTGATAAAATAAAATAAAACATTATAATAGGCCTACTACATAATTAAATACATTGAATAAATGCACAAATAAATTAATGGAAAGGAAAAACAAATATGAAAATATATAAATTCAAGAAGCAAATTAAAAGAGAAATGTCAATTTATGTCACATTTCATCGATTAATTAATTCCTACATTTATTTGTTATATTATTTTTGGTACAGTTAATGGCATATTCACTTATTTATCGAGTCGGTTATTTATTTTGATTTTGGCATTTCATCCAATAATAGAGGCGAGTGTCCAAACACACCAAGTCTGATTTTAGCCCAAATGAAAACTAGCACACATCAATGAGTATAGTGAAGGTTATGATGTTGTTTTGTTTTTTTATAATTTCCCCATGGGAATTATTAAAAGTATCTCTTCAAAAGTTTTTGGGAAAACCCCTTTTCTTGTTTCTTGCTCTAGAGGAGCTGTAACAGAAACACAGACCACTTTCAAGTTTGTCTTGTGTGTCTGAGGTGAAAAGCATTTCAGTACGATGAGAGAACTCAACAGGGGTGTGCTTGGTTGCTAGCAATTATACATTTATTGTGGTGGGAGTTCTCCTCAGCATCCATCCTCTTTATCTAGGATCTACATCAATATTTCATTGTGTCTTTTAAATAATATATATTAGCTAGCATCCCATGTAATCCAGCATCTTTTTTTTTTTTTTAGCTCTGGCACTGCCACCTGCCCAACCTGAAGCTTCTCACTGGGTACATCCTCAATGTCACGGCCGTTTATTCTGGTGGAAGCAGCTCCCATCTATCAAGTTTCATGTTGGAGGACATAGGTGAAAATTGAAATGATGAATAATACAATCTAAAAGAGAATAAAGTGATGTGTGCATGGTGTGATTGAAAGTAATATGTTGGGCGTGTTGTAAAGCCATTTTTGTTTTTATTTAAAATTCCTGTCTTTGTCTCCTTCTCTCTGAAGTGAAACCAGATCCTCCCATAGACGTCCGGGTTTCCCCTCTTGATATCAGAAACTTGTTGGTGGAATGGTCTCCTCCCCAAAGTTGGACTAACCTGGACATCTTCCCCCTAAAATACCAGATACTGTACCAGCGCAAAGGCAGAGGGGGGCCCCCAAAGTCTCTCAATGTAAGATTAACTTTCGTCATCAGCCGTAACAACAGCAATGTGTTTTAAAAACTACATTATTACACATACACAGATGTCACATGAGGAAGTAAAAATTACCTAAACTTTAGAAAGCCCCTTCATAGGGAAATTCTTCTTATTTCAACTAAACTAAAATGTAATTTTTTTACCATCCAAAGGTCTTTGTAAAAACAAAAAACAAAAAAGATTGTTTTTTTTTAAACAGTTACTTTAAAATGACAAATGTTGCTTGGAACAGTTTGGAAGTTTGTGTCCTCAGGTTAGTTTAGACCATAGACCATATATTATTATATACAGAATATAAAACTAATATACAGTCTATGGTATAGACATGAGACATTTTTGGAAACACACCACAAATGAAATACACACAAATACATTTGTATGTTAGTTAGTGAGCTTCAGCTTCAGAGAGGGTGATGATCAATTGTTTTAACCTTAAAACAGAGCCCGGCTACATGTTTTTTTGCCTGTTTCCAGTCTTTGTGCTATAGGCTAAGCTAGCCCACTCTCCAAGCTGTAGCATCACATTAAAACAATAAAGTGGAATTAATCTTTCATTTCAAAAAAGTGCAACAACTGCATTTCTCAAAATGTCAAATCATTCTTTTTAACCAATGTGTTCACATAGAGTCTTTGTGTGTCGTGTATTCTGAAACGCCAGATGTGAAACCAGTATGTATGATTAAAAAAAATGTTCTCTTCTCCAGCTGGGTCCGTATGAGAGCACTAAGGTTGAACTGAAGGGGCTGACCCAAGGATACGACTACGTGTTCCAGGTGTGTGCTAAGGAGCTGCTAGGTCTGGGCGAGTGCAGCGACTGGAGCTCACCTGTACAAATCACCATACCAAGAACAAAATCGTAAAGACTCCCCCTCGCTTCCTGTTTTATTTAACCCTCTCATTTCAAGCTAGCTTTAAGTAAAACTGAAAAACTGCTGACAGGTGGCATCTTTTAACTGCACAAGCAATGCAAGCAACAGTTATTGATATTTTGTTTTATTTATAATGGAATAAATGGATAGTATATGTACAGTGTACAATCATTTCCATTGAAAGTAGTATTGTGTTTTTTGTAATGCTGTTGGTTTGTGTCGGTTGAGTGGCGTGTCTTTGGAGTCGCTGATGATATAGAAACCATACTGTCAGACATTGGGATTATTGGTCAGTGTGTCTGATGTTCTGATCTGTTTGTTTTAATCAACAGTTTACGACCCCACTTTGACTTCTCTAAAGACACAATTTACCAGATGTGTATTTTGTACTACTCATTGTGTGGCGGCTCCACATTTGTGTGAAAAATTGAATAAAAACAAGTCATTTGTATTGAATCTGCAGAACTGTCAGTCAACAACATCCACCACGAGTGGGGTGACAAACTCTGAGTGTCTGACACCCAGAGTGAAGGCTGGTGGTTTGGGGAGATGGCCATGAAACTTTTCCGGGCTGTACGTGCCGGGGCCGGGGATAGCAGAAGAATAACTAGCCCTTTTAGTCCGTCTCTGCATGGAGAAGGAGGGCTGGCGTTGATGGTAAATGTCCGGGTTGGTGGTGTCGTATTTTGCTGGTCCAGGGCTCATGGAGAGGTCATTGGAGGGAGCTCCGATCTTCCTCCGGCCTAAGAAGCTGTAGCTGGCACTGGAGGGTTTATTGGGAACCTGGCAGCCCAGCAGGTTAGGAAGACTGTAGCTGG
>NC_045752.1:4481198-4483541 GCF_008692095.1 Etheostoma spectabile
GGGGGGGGGGGGGAAACACATGTATTAAAGCTGAGCCTTGGAGACTTTTCATTTCGGCAGCAGTATCTCTGAATTAAATGATAAGGCTGGCAATATTCTGTTTCTCAATATCTTCTAAAAGCCCTAGCTAAACGCATTCATTCAGACTTATCTTTAAATAAAACAAATATTAAAAATACTTTCATTATTAAAGTGCTAAATGTTATCCTAAAAAAGAAACGCTAGGCACTGTTAGCAGATGTTGCTCAAAAAGGAGTTAATAGAGCATTTGTTGGGAAGTGCTTTGTTTAAAAGGACATCATACGTGGTATTTACTCAAAATAAACTACAGTACCCATGCATGTTTGTCCTAATGAGGGAACATGTCATCTCGTAGAGCCCTATCCTTTAATGTAATGCAATGTTCTGCTGTCTTCACCTGTTGGGTGCTGGTACAGCATCCACAGAGCGGTATCTGGTGCGAGAGCCCATGGTGTAGGATGGTGGTCTGTGGTGACCACTGAGAGGGAGACCCTTCTCTGGGCTGTAGGCCCCGGGCCCAGGAGTCTGGAACAGCATGTCTAGGCACATAAATAGAAATAGGTTTGTAAAGTTTTCTTTTCTTTTTCTATGTTACCTTTATGCATTTAAAAAAAAGAAATCTTTGCACGCTTGATGTGTGAACAGGTGTGTCGGAAAGGAGCAACATAGAAGTATTCTCTAATCCTCTTCTAATCTTTTGATAGTGTAATGTTAAAAAGGAAAATCCATTCTACACTTAAATTACCTGGATGCGTTTCAAGATGTTTCATTCACCAATTGATCTAATTTCTGTAGTCCACTAATTGGATCATTTACCCAGCATCTCTCTCTCTCTCTCTCTCTCTCTCTCTCTCTCTCTCTCTCTCGTCCCCCCTTCTTCCCTTCGCTCTCTTTCTCTCCTCCAGTCTCGCTATCTCTTCTCTTCTATATATATGTATGTATGCATATTATATATATATATATATATATATATATGTATGCAATATAATATATATATATAATATATATATATTATGTGTCTGTGTGTGTGTGTGTGTGTGTGTGTGTGTGTGTGTGTATATATATGGTACTGTTCTGAAGCTTGCCAGTATACCAGATGCAGGTAGAGTAGACTGAAACAGCATAAATAATGTGCAGGAGTATTGTTTTTAATCACCTTTGTTATTCCCTGTGCGCCTTCCTCTGCCCAAAATGGAGTAGGAGGGGGTTTCCATCCGGCCAAACCGAGTGACTTTGGCGTCAATGTGGTACCTTGGTCCTGGGCTGGAGTCCACAGAGACCACTACGGAAAACAGGATGCACATTTGATCATCCAAAGACACCTTTAGACCTTATGAAATTAAGTAAACCAATTTCAGCATTAAAAAAAGAGATATTCAGAATCCATGTGTGTAAAAACAGAGGCACTGTAGACAAATATATCAGAAAAACTTGTGTGACAGATCGTACACTACAGGCGTTGAAATTAATCATTGCATCGTGATGCAGACCTAGACGATTCTGCCTTGATGCAGTGACAGACCATAATCAATTATAGCCTACTGATGTTAGTTGTTGATTTTCCACTCGCTGCTTTTTTGTTTGTGCCTTTTGTCTGTTGTCTGCTGTCTGTTGTCAGACTCGGCTACATTCAGGAAGGGTCTTTTTTAGGTGCAAATACAATATACATACATATCTGACTGCTTGAATTTGTTGATGAAAACCATGTGTAGCAACATACAATAATATTGAGGAAGTGACGGATTGTGATGCGTCATAATATCGAATCGATTGGAATCGTTGACACGATAACCGTAATGGAATTGAATCGTGAGACAAGTGATTCCCAACCCTACTGTACACATTAATACATAACAACTCACTTGCACTGCTCATGCGGCTGTGAAAGGAGTATGCAGGGCTGTTGGACTTGGTGAAGTCATGGTTGATGTATCCAACTGTAGAGGGCAGAGTGTAGCGTCCAGGGCCCGGGCCTGGCGACGGGAGAGTAAGAGGAGGACAGTGATGAAAATGATGCAACAGATTCAGCTCCGTGCAGCATTATGGCACACCCACCGCTCTTTGGCTCAGGCTGTATTGTTTCTGATGATTTCCATATGGAGCTCTTTCTCTTATTTTCTATGGTTATGCGTTTTAACGTTCTTCCTATGCATATTTGGCAATGGATTTTAAAAGAAAGTAGACACCTCAAACAAGTATGGAGCAGCGGCTGAATAATGCTGCAAGAGATTTCTTAGCAAAAACCAGCTTAGCTATAATAAAGTCCATGTGGATCCACACACACACACACACACACACACACACACACACACACACACACAC
>NC_045752.1:4483551-4491429 GCF_008692095.1 Etheostoma spectabile
CACACACACACACACACACACACACACACACACACACACACACACACAGGTCATAGTCTTCTTAAACTGACCTCTTTCTCTAGCAGAGATTATCGGCCGTTTCTTCGCCACCTCCTGCATACTCTGCCGGCCTTTCTTCCTTCTTCTTCTTTTTCTCCTTCTCTTCCTCTGTCACCTCAGACACATCCTTTTTGTGTGTGGCCTGGGCTGAATTATCCATGACTGTGAGGTGAAAGAAACTCTATCTTGACCGAGGTCCTGGTTACGCCCCAACCTGCTCTCCACCTCCTTTTCCCCGAGGTCCCCTCAGGACAAAAGGTTTTTACCACCGAGGCCCAAACATTGACTCTCTCAAGGCTAAAAAGAGGAGAAACAGTGATTGTCTAAGCCACATCTTTCAAACTAAAGACCATACAAATTCACAGTTAAAGTGCTTTATTTAGTCTTAAAGCACAGCAACAATAACAGCAACATGTAATGAAGTTAATTTGTCATCCTATTCCGAGGCATTAGGTTACTTACACTGACCTCTCACCTCCACTATGTATGCTGTAACTAATAGCATCTCAGTGCACATGCTATTAAAATTGAAAAGGGCCTGCACTGATCTTCTGTTTCAGGTGGATATTTGACAAGCTCAACATTGCTGTAATGAAAACCATGGACCGGTGAGTATTAAGGTCTGGACAGCCTTTTGTTACTCAGTAAATATATTTTAGATCTGTTATGATTCGTTGCCTGCCAACTGGTAATTTTAGTAAAGTGATGTAACAGCGTGCCAAATGACTTCTTCCAAGAGGGAATATAAACAGAAAACACGTTTTTAAAATACTGAAAAATCTCCAGGGATGTTTGTGCCTTTTCTTTTTTTTGGCTGGTAAATCAGTCACAGTTTAAAATGTATCTGCACTCAATATTGGGAAGGAACTACTGTGAGTAAGTACAATTTCCAGGCACTTTCTCTTTAATGCTACTTTATACTTCTAATCCACTACAGTCAGGGGTAAAATCCAGGGGCGGTCCCTCAAGACACATATGGAGACACATTCTACTGCCAGGTGAGAACACACATACTTAGAGCTGTCCCCTTGTGATTGGATCTCTCATTACATATGTTAAAACCAGACAAAAACAGCCTCAAAGAGATATTTACCCAGATGTTTTCACTTAAATAATTGTTCTAATCGTCTAAGGGACTGTACAAAAATGACTGGGGTGGGGATAAGGGGTGAATTTGATCTTTAATTCTATAAAAAGCAAGATCCTCCCCACCATTACCAATATTTTCTTTGGTTCCTCCCTTTTTCTTCTATAAGAACTTTTATTTAGTCCAGGAAAAGCTTCATGCATGTCCTTGAAAACAGAATAAAAAATTACTCACATCTTCCAACTATAAACATCAATTCAAAAACCTTAATTCTGGGATTTCTGGGATTGTGAGGATTTGGGGATCTAAAAAGAATTTGCAGCTGCAAAAGAAAAAAAGGTTGAGGAATCATCAATATATCCCATAGTAGGCTACTTTGACTGAACATCATAGCACCCAGGCAGGCAGCATCTGAAACGTGTCAACTGTCAGTAAAAAAGCCCTGAGGAGGATTAACTTCTGGCAAATACAGAAATGTTTGCTTTCCAGGTAGACATTTGCCCTCTTGCTCTCCCATTCCACTAATTCTATCACTGCACAGAGAGGTAACTAAGGACTTTAGAGCAGAGCCATGACCAAGTTAAACCCCACACTGGTTAAATATTAACACCAGTGACTCTGAGTGGCCACGGGCTCAGTAATAAGACTCCGCTGTGTCACCAGCAGGAGAGGAAACAACCACTGTCTTAGGTTTCCCTGAGAAACACTGAGACAATGTCGCAAGCATGGTTGCTGTGGGACCGGGTTGGCGATGCAGCCTGCACTCATTAGGGGAGGTATTTGTGAAAGATGCCAGTTTTTTTATTGTCCTCTCCAAAGGGGTCATTCCTGCTTGCCTGTTGCTCCTGTAGTTAGCAGGAAAGCAATCACAGAGGGGAATGAAGATTGTTGGGAAGTTGGTTATGCACCAAGGAAGAACCAATTAGATTTAGAAAAGCAGATAGCTCCACCAAATGGTCAGCCATATACATCTGCGCTCCTAATTGCCAAATTTCGAACACTCATTTCGACCACTGAAAATGTTTTGGAAGACACTTTGTTTTTCCACTAAAAGAAATTTCAACAACAAACCCTTTTCCATTTTTCTGTGGTTGCTAAAATATTGTAAGCTTGGCAATGATTCTTAAACACATTTGGTAACAGTAACCACATTTAGCATGTGCAGGAGGAATGCAATTTGACCAAAATATTATAGACCTTTTTTACAGCAGACATGTTGACATGTCATAGTAGGAAAAGCACAGGTGTGTTAAAAAAAAAAAAAAAAAAGATGGCTTCATTCCACTTAGGAGAGGCCCTGGTATTGTTGGGCATGCTGACTCACTGAAATAGCTTACCTGGACAATTGATGGAATCGAGCCATTGTAAAGGTTATCAGTTTCAGCTGTGCTTTTCCTATTATGACAAGTCAAAATGTCTGCTGTGAAAAAGATCCATTAATCTGGGTCACTTCAAAAGTTGCACAATATATCCTTAAGATGGAGTTTGGAGTTTAAGATAAGTAAGCCAGGACTGAAGCCTACAAGCTGAAACACATTGGTCTTAAAATTATGTTGTTCTTCACTTTACAAGTGTTGGTGGTGTTGAAATATGCTGGATAATATTTCATGTTTACCTATCACTATACAATATGTGCACTTTTAAGCAGATCTGGATACAGCCACAGCTCGGAAACGTCTAAGCATTTTTGAATATTAGACCACAAATTTAGGAGTACCCCTGGGACTTGAAATGCTGACCGTGACAAACGGCGTCCACAGATGTAGAATCTCATATTAACACTAGATAAAGAATTAATAAAACATAAGGAAGGCAAATATGACATTCCATCTTTTCTTCTTTGACGAGCAGCTGATGGTATCGTTCAAAGTCACACAATGTATTGCATGCATTCTGCTTATTTTGGTGGCAATATGATAAGAAAACCTAATTCTGTATTGATAGTATGACATGTGTTATTTTTGTCCACAAAAATCCCTTATTGGAAATATTTCAGTTCAGACTATCTGACCGAAATCCCTGCAGCAGGAAATGTGTTGACATACTCTACGGAGCAGTGGGAACATATGAATATTAAAGATATCCATAACAGGGAGAGCAGAGGTGTGTTTATCGTGTCTGCTTTACTGTGCACACAATTCATTCCCAAACCCTGTGTTTCTGACAACATTTTCTTTTTATAGAACAGCATTAGAGATTGATAACAACTTCAGTCATTGATATTTCTTTACTAACTAAACATAACTTAAGACATAAAACATAACTTTATACAGTTTTAAATATGCTGGTACAATTCAGTACAAAAATAAAGGCAGTAAAACGTCTCCATACACAAACACCATCAGTCACATACTGTCGCTCAGACACACCTGGAGGCTGGGTGAACCAGTTTGGCACTTATATAACAAAGCATGACTTAAAAATACTGAAGGACAAATTGTTGCTTTGTCTTTTTTTACATCAGGACCACATTGAAAGCTTCGATGTGGAGTATCCATGGACGCTGAACAGCCACTAGATGGTGCTTTGGATCCACAGGAGAAACTCAAAAGAAAAGGTCACAGAATACTTTTAGATGCAACATTTTTAGTTTTGTTTGAATCGGTTTTGATCACCTTTGTGAGCAAGTACACGGCAAACATCTTTACTGATGCCCGAGTTATTCATGCTACAACGTCCTTTGAGAAAGCAGAGTAGTCCACATGATCTCTCGCTACTGATGACTCCAGGATGTCCGTGGAAAGTCCACCTTTATCAGTTGCAACTTTTCAGATGAAAAAAGTGCTCACGCCGGCTGGAAAAGATGCAGCAAAGAAGAGAATCCCACAGTTTCTCGTTGGATGTCCTCTCACGGCCACGGCTGGTGTTCACACAAAATGTCCGGAGCACATTGTCTTATAATTCCCATATACGAACACGATGTCTCTTTCTCACACACACACACACGCACATAGATGCAAACACACTCACTCAGTTCTTTTCTTGACTTGTTTTTTGCGTGTAAACACAGTGTGTGCTAGGATTTATCCCCTTGGAGAACCTAAATTAGAAGACAAAATCTGTTAGCTTTTATAAAAGAAAACTTACTTTGAGTATCCGTTTTGTGCAGCATGTGTCTGCATGTCTGCACGTGTGTCTGTGACCAGATTTGAATACAATTGTGTGTCCCCTGCATTAGTGATGCTTACCTACCTGGTTGCGAGTTTTGTGGGATTTCTGCATCAGCACTCTCCACTGGTCGTATAGCTTCATGGACATGCTGCTGCACCCGTAGGCGTGTTTCCGCACCCACCCGAAGAACTGCTTCAGCTCCCTGCGCAGGGTGGAGTTGGAGTCCCCGCTAGACTTTGAGTCACAGGACCCAGACATCAGGCGCTCTGCGTCGAGGGAAGAAAAGGAAGGGAAGAGGCGAAGAATGAGACGGGAGTTAGACTAGCTTTGGCATTCTGTAATGAAACCTCTCACGCAGCAGCAGTAGTGGGATTTTGGTCAGTTATTGTATGGTTAAAAGTACTTAGTTACCTTCTACCACTGCAGAGCAAAGTTACAGGAACGGTAAAAAAAAAAGATAGGAGCGGCTGAGCAGTAAAAGGAAAAAAGCCAATAACAAGAAGTGCGATATCGCTCTAGATGTGTAGTGTACTGCTTGTGTGTGCCAATGTAACACACAGTAAGAGCCATGGAAAGTTCAGAGAATGAATGCACACAGTAACTGAGAGGATCGTTCTTTCATTCTGGTACTTTTGCCAAAATTCATAGGAAGTTTGAAAAGCCCTTAAACAAAACTGTTTGTCTTTAACAATCCACGTTTGGTTTTCATAGTCATGGCCATCAGTTACGATTAGATGTTACTCAGCAATTTCATTGTTAAATCTGTGGAGGCAACAACCGCGGCTAGCTTCTGACAGCTTTAAATTGTGTTGAGTGTTCCTTTATTTATCTTTTTAACGCCTCATTTGAAAAGGGCTTTGTGTTGCCACTAAAACGTTACGTAATAAAAGTCTGGTTTGGCTTCGTAACATCTGGTTTGAAAATAATGTGATTTCGTTTGGCTATGATTTTTGATTTGATATGATTTGATTTGACCGATGCATCTGTAATAAATAAAACTGCCAATACAATACAAAACAGGCGGATAGGAGTGTAAAACAGCACCATTGTCTTCGTCTTTGAGGCTGCCATTTTCCATTAGTGGGAGAGAGCTATTGGACGTGCAGTGCACAGCGGTATAGGTAAATTTTAGTGGCCCAAATTGCCTCAAAAATGGGCCGAAAGGCTCTCAAAAACAGATTAAGAGCAGTCCTGTGTGTGTGTGTGGGGGGGGGCCGGGGGGGTGGGTGTGTGTGTGTGTTGTGGTTGTGTGTGGTGTGGGGGGGGTGTGTGTGTGTGTGTGTGTGTGTGTGTGTGTGTGTGTGTGGGTGTGTGTGTGTGTGTGTGTGGTGTGTGTGTGTGTGTGTGTGTGTGTGTGTGTGTGTGTGTGTGTGTGTGTGTGGTGGGTGTTGTGTGTGGGGGTGGGGGTGTGTGTTTGACCAAGTGCTCACCACTGTGGGGTGTGGATGCAGCAGTTGGATGGCTCCACTCGCTCCAGATCCCAGCTTTGCGAGAGCCGTAGATGCCCACAGGGTTACAGCGAACCTGGAAAAGATACAACATTACGAACAAGGACCAAATCTGGAGTACACTAACATACACTCCAACACGTGTACACACACACACACACACACACACACACACACACACACACAGAGACCATTCTGTACCTGGACGAAATACACTGTTCCAGGCCTCAGTCCAGCCAATCTACAAGATGTCTGATTCCCAAAATCATCCATCACCTATATGAAAAACAAGACCCAAACACAGAAGAGTTGGAGGTCTGACCGCAGTATTAAATACCAATGTGCATAAACTAAAACACAGGGCAGAGTCGCTATGTAGAAAACACAACCACAAACCACGTACAGACCTAAGCATGCATGCACACCACATTGTTTAGTGACTCCTGATCAGCATGTTTATGAAAATGTTTTGATGTGATGTGTGCCCGCTGGGTAAAAATCTGCTCTCTGTTATGTATTGCAGAGCTGGATATGCTGAGAAACACACACAGGAGCCAGCACAGGTCCTCAACATATACAGTACAGTACAAGATGTAGCAGAAATAATGACATGAACATAGATACAGTAGAGAGAAGGAAATGTCTACATACTTTATTATTTAGTTTAGTTATTAAACGTGTCTAATTGTCCTCACTTTCTCTCTGGCATTCAGTCTGTAAACACTTGCTAACAACGACTTCAACAGAAAGCAGAACATGGAAATTACAGGCATCAGAGGGCTAATGATGTGACGTGGGGAAGCCAAATCGGCAGACGTTACCGCTGTGCGTCTTTACAGCCATATTGAAGGCATTAACAGCTGAGATGTATCCCTCCATTCCTTAGCATGACCTCATGATTAGGGCCGGTTCAGAGGGAAATTGTTTTGTTTTCACCACGAAACCCTTAAAGCCACTTGGATTTAAATCTCCTCTCTCCTCTTTCGAACCGGTCTCATCTCTCCGCCGCGTCTCTCCACACCCCTGCTTTTCTTTTTCCACTCTGCGAGCAAAGACTTGCTTATATTACATCGGTGTAATTCCCCCTTAATTACTGGAGAATCTTCCCTCGTACCCAGAGGACTCATATGAATCCTGGGAAGCACCATCTGCACGGCTGAAGGTTTTACACCATATTTTTCATTCATTAAAAGTTTGAACAGAGGTATACACAGTGGCTCTGGCCTGTGTTTTTATCCTGATCAAAACCTGCCTTCTAGATTTATGGTTGATGAAAGTTTCTCAACTGTTAACCCATCTGGCCGAGGGGGCCTCAATCAGACTAGATTAGGGATGATTACAGCACTAGGATGAGAAACAGCTGGGTTGATGCTGCAGAGATATTGTGCGTAAGAGACAAAGAGAAAAGATTTATGTCTTTATAACTGTGTGTCCTTGTCCTATACCTTCCAGTCTTGGCTGTCCTCCAGTCTGTAGCGGATCTGGTATTTGGCCTGAAACAGGAAGTCTTTGAGAGCGGGCGGGGCCTCCCAGCGAACACTCAGCTGGTCCTCTAACTGCCCCACACGACTGACAGTCACACCTGATGGAGGGTCCGTGGTAACTGGAGGAAGAGGAGACGGAGGAGGTTACTAAGTAGGAAGATCTAATCAATAGCTGAAATGATTTATTTTTTTATATCTTCTATGATTTTTGGTCATAGATTTTTTTGGTCTTCTATGATATAAAACTTAATATCTTTGGGTTTTTTACTGTTAGTCTGACAAAACAAACTTACCCTTTTTTCAGAAGGGTAGTTACGCTTTTTCAGAAGGGTAACTAATCATTCATTACTCTTTCAAAAAAAGTAACTACCCTTTTTTGTGTACCTTATTGTAAAGTGTTACCATTTTTTAATATTTTCAACAAAATTGATTAATACAATGTTTAAATTAATATTTCAGACCAAATGATAAATCAATCTGGACATCCAGAGTGTCACTTCCTGTTGCTATCT
This sequence comes from Etheostoma spectabile, assembly GCF_008692095.1. NCBI lineage: Eukaryota > Metazoa > Chordata > Actinopteri > Perciformes > Percidae > Etheostoma > Etheostoma spectabile. The sequence continues at coordinate 4,491,254 of NC_045752.1, forward strand.
TTTTATACCTTTTAAGGAATACATTGAAACCATGTGTAACATCTACCTTATTCCAAATTGGCATATTTTTTGCATGCAGAAGGGAAAGAGTAATAAATAATAATAATAATACATTTTATTTAACAGCGCCTTACTGAACACTCAAGGTCACTTTACAGACAATAAAAGACAGATAC
>NC_045752.1:4491439-4501461 GCF_008692095.1 Etheostoma spectabile
AACAGAAAAGTATAAACAGTTATGAAAGAAGAAAAAAAAACAAGAAAAAAAAACAGTGATCTTTAAAGAAGTATAACTTGCTTTTTGGCCACTTGGGGGCAGCGTAACAAGTTGAAAACAGAGGGAAACAACTTTTGTAGTCAAGATCACCTAAACCAAGACCGAGTCATCAACTAAGACCAGAGTGTATTGAGACCGAGACATGACCAAGACTTTGAGGGGTTGAGACCAAGACCAGACCAAGACCAGACCAGTGCCAGACAGTTAGAGCTTCCTCTCCTGTCTCCTGCATTCACTTTCTTGGGAGTGCGTGTTGAGGGGTTGGGGACAGAGGGTTAACAGTAAGAAATTTGAAATTGGTCAAGTTATTGGTTGCATTTGAAGCAGGAAGTGTTTTGGTACTGAGCAGGAGTGTACAGTTTTTTCACTAAAACAGCTGCCCGCTGCTAGAACATTAGTTGATGAGAGCAGTGAGAGCGGACCAAAATGAGCTGAAAAACTAAGAGAATGAGCTGAAAAACTAAGAAAAAGAGGTGAAAAACTAAGAGAATGAGATGAAAAACTAAGAGAATGAGCTGAAAAACTAAGAGAATGAGCTGAAAAACTAAGAGAATGAGCTGAACGAGGCTAACGTTCGCCAGAGCTGAGAGGAACTGTTGAGTTGGGATATTATTCTCTGTTGGTTCGTCTACACAGGTGACTCCGTTCCCATTACATTTAGTCAATCGATCCATGGTAAATATAGAAACATTGATGAGAGCAGCTTTAAGGATTTAAGTAATGTCTTGAAAAAGAGAGTGTGTGTGTATGTAGAAAAAAATACAAAAACTGTGACTACGCCATGATCAGTGCAAACTCTCATATGAACAAACAATGATTTCATAAGAGGCACAAAAACTGGGATACGTTTTAATTTATTACATCCATTAACATGTATATTTCTATACTAACAATTTAATGATTAACTTCTGGTGGACAGATGGCCCAGATTATCATTTTTAGCCAAAAAAACAGAGCTTAGGGGCTTCTTTCTACGTTTTGGGGTTAAGTTTGCAGGGTCAAGAAATCCACTCAATTCTAATTTAAAATGGTACGAGTGATGTCTTTATGTGCAACAGCTCATTGAAGGATTGTTCAGCGTTGGCGGAGGTTTGTGGTCTCTGAGCGCCTTCTAGTTTCTGAAGTGTTGACTTGTGTGAGCTGGAAGAGACTTTTTCATCTGACAACGATTATCTTCTCGACAAACAAATGTGCTGACAGACAATTATTTTAACTTTCCTCGCGTTTTGTCTTGGGCTTTTGAGATTGTTTCAATATCAACTTTTGTTCCTTTTCATAATGTCATCCCTTACCAATAAACAAACAAGCTGAACCCAGGGGAAAAGAAGAAGATGGGAAAGAGTCAGTGGAGGCAAAAAAGTGGGAGTTGACACAAGAGTTTCAGAGGATTTTTTTTTTTCAAAGAAACCGGAGACTCTCTGGACTCAAATGTGTAACTTCAGACGGGCCATTTTATACTCATGGGTGATTTGTAGTTAAGTGTAAACCCAGTGGTGGTACACACAATCATCCATCTTAGATAAAATATGTATTTTTAACATAGAAGCAGAGAGTTAAACTAAAGCTTTGTTAAGACATCTTAGTTCAGTGTATGCCCAAATCAAGGACATGTACAGGTTGAAACAGAGTGAAGAGTAACCCCAATTAATTGAAATAATGGATGTACGTGAATGTACTTTTCTTCAAGATTAACAATGTTAATACAGGACTGAATATGCTTTTATATTTATTAAACTGGTATTTAAAGTAGGATTAGGATTAAGTATAATGTTCTTATTATCTCGTGATGACAGAGTTGTTTTGTCATAATAACTGGTTAATTATAACCGAGGGCATAATTTCCACTCTTCAGATTTTTTGTCCCTCCTACCTTTTCACTGTAGTTTGATTTACTCACTAACATCTCTTAAAACTGTCTTTTTTGTTTCTTTCTACAGCCCGACCCTGAGTGGTGGATGTTTGGACGAAGCCTAAGAACAGGAGTGCCGGCAAAACTCAGGTTTGACTAAATTAAATACTTCATACTACTGCACTTTTTTCCGCGTAAAAAAGAAATCACTGAATTAGCGGTGTTCAAAGTTGGCACAGTAAATGACGGTGCTCATTGTAATAAAGATCTAATATACTGTACATTATTTCACATAAAGTATGAGATCTCATAGCATACATAGTGTTTCTAATCTTTCTATTTGACTACCATTAAAATGGAAAGACTAATAGCAGGTTTCATAATAATGTTTTGGTTGCTCGATTGATGTAAATATGAATGGCATTCGGATATTTATTTTGAGATGACATAATATTCCACACTGCATTCTTGTTTTTTTTTGTTTTTTTTTATTCCGTTATCCCAAGAAAAACCACCTGAAGATAACATAGTTAACTTGTGTAAAAAGGATTGCAACCTCAGCCATTCTGGTTATTTGTCCATGGATAAGAGGAAATGCGTTGTTCCTATACGTTATGTTCACTTGGAAATAGAGGTCAATGCGACAAGGCAAATTACAGATGAATCATTGTTAACATATGCTATGTCATCCCTCAACATATCCTCATCTTAGAGTCAGACACCAATACAAGTTGCCTCTAGTCTCTGAGTTCAGAGGGCATCCCGTGACTTAGGAATGCAGAGAAAACTGGAGGTGTTTCTGCCTCGCCTTCCCAACGTGACCGTAGATGAGAGTGATTCACCGCAGCTCCACGCGGGTGTGGTTGCTGTGTTTTATGACGTGCTACTTACTGTTGTGGAAACTGCTTGCATGAAAAGAATTTTCAGGGCAACCTGAGCGAAACAAAACCCACACACACACAAAACACACACACACACAAGTCCAGAAACCGCCTACACTCTGCTGTTCTCTGTTTCTATACTGTTACTAGGCCCTGCCCTGTCCTTGGGGTGTGTAAACAGGTGTGCGTGCGTGCATACATTAGGGAACGGAAAAAGGGATTACAATTTGATGGACGCTTGTTTCCTCACCGGTGATGTGTTCACCTCTGAAACTCTATATGGTTTTCCTCTCGGTACGTTTTCCCCGACACCGTTAGGAGCGTGTTGAACCAGGTGAAGAGCTCCGAGCTAATCAGGTTGTATTATTTCAGGTCCAAGTCTTAAAAGTCTCCAAGCCCAAACTCCTCAGGCCTCGGGGGTCTGCAGCCGGCTCGGAGATGGGATTAGGTTTGAGGATCAGTCTGGAACATTCCAACACTACATAAAAGAGGGTTAATGAGTGTTTTCTGTGCGTGTTTCTGTATGTGTGTCCAGTGAGCATGAGTAAAGAGAAAATGAGCTCATCAAAAGAGAGGGTGTTTCCATTCGTCACACAACTACGCCTACGCGTGTGTGTGTGTGTGTGTGTGTGTGTGTGTGTGTGTGTGTGTGTGTGTGTGTGTGTGTGTGTGTGTGTGTGTGTGTGTGTGTGTGTGTGTGTGTGTGTGTTTTGGGGATAATGAGATAAGATAAGAATTTTCATCTTATGGTCCATTTGCACTAAGCTAGGCAGCGGACCACATAACAAAGCTGTAAAAGGGAATACCACTCGGTTCCTATCAGTGTAAAGCCGGATGAGTACTTGTGAGCAACTTTCTCCAAAAGCCAGAAAGCCACAGAACTCAAGCCAATGTCCTGTCCTTAATTTATAAAGTGATACTCAACATTTCAAGGGCGCCAATTCGAGGCTAATGCGTAAGTTAGTAATGGGCCATATAAACGATATGCAACATAAACAATACAAAATTGGCCAACGATAGAGATTTTAATTGTAATGCATGTTGATGCAATCTACCCGCAAGATTTAGCATCGGCATCTTGAGTAAACATGGCAGAAAGCAAAACGGAAGAGCTGGTGTAAAAGACCAGTGCAACATCCATTATTTTAACTTTGATTTTTCAAATGGACAAAATTCACTATATAACAGGCAATTAGAATCTTGGCAGTGTGTGTGTGTTTGTGTGTGTGTGCTTAAATGCGTTACATTAGGCTGCAGGTAAGAAACTTTGTTTGAAATATGTTTTATTTAAAGTATCTGTGCATCTTTGAAAGTGTAGTTTACACTAAAAGAAATAAATCCAATACTTTAAGCTTTTAAAGTCTCTGCAATTAGTGTACATGAATTTTATTTATCTGCAACATTATGTTGTATAATTAAAGTTTTGCAAAATAAATGTTCTCAAAACTATGTTTCTTTCTCTTTAAAAAAAAAATAATACATTTAGCAGTTTAGCTTTCCTTAGGGTCTATGTAACCTGATCTGAAATGGTTCTATTACAATTTTTATATTGTGATATATATCATTATCGCAAGAAGCTGCAATGTATATTGCAATATGGATTTTTGGCCATATTGCCCATCCCTAGCGTAAGTCATTAATGGTTCCCAACCTGTCGGTCACAAAAGAAATCTGAGGGTTCATGAATGGATAAATAGGGAATGAACCACTTAATTTACGGTTTTCCACGTTATTTCTCCTATTTGTTGATAAATCATTTTATTCTACGCATCCTTGGAAGCTTTGGGATCCCTACTAGAGTTAACTAACTAACTAACTAAATGAAAGCTCTATAGGTTTTGCTGTGCAGACTTGAAGTCACATTCCAGCCAAGAAAATGTCTGGCGCATAACCTCCTGTACAACCACAAATTATTGTTACTACAACAAAATGATGGGACTAAATAAGCAAGATACAACGTGTTGATTAATAAGCTTTAGAGATGCTGGAAAGTATTCTGTATATTATTTTTGTCTAGATCTTTACCCCTGCTTACAGCCTCAATGCTAAGCTAAGCTAATCGCCCCCCCTACTCTACATGACATCCCAGCAAATCCGGCAAAGACGCAAGTCCTTCCATTCATTTTCAGTGAGGGTAGGGCAGTTGCCTGCAGCGAAAAGTTAAGACGGATTTAACTTTTGGAGAAGCGCAACCTGACTTTACCCTGCAACGGCCAATCATGTTGGCCGATCAGACATGTCAGTCCGATTTGAGGCGGTGTCACCCCCAATTTCCACTGGCTGCGGAACGTCTGCGGATCCACTCTGGAACGGCAGCGGAGATAATAGGTTTCCATTAAAGTCAATGTGTGTATTTCCACTGACTGCGGAACGGCTGCGTCCCGACTCCGTCCCAACGCCGGCAGTCCGCAGCCTTCCGGAGCAGATACACAGAGCTTCTGTTTTTGCATCACAGAGCTCCGCAGTAATTCAGCACACGGCAGATACTGCGGGACAGGAGGTCGAGCACGGAATCAAAATAAAACATCCGGTTCATTTTCAAAATAAAATGGGCCATGCTCAGGGCGGATCATATCTTCCTGCACTACACCTTGAAAACACAGCACAGAGTTGTTTCCCCTCAACTCCTCTGGATGGAAACAAACTGTCATTGGTTTTGAGGTTCTATTCTACATAAATTCACGAGATCTCATGGGTCCTCGTGACTTCAGCTGTCATTCATGGCCGCAGCCGTTCCGCAACAAATCCAAAACCTGGTGGGTATTGACGGATGGCGGAACACGGAGCCGACACGCAGCGGGGCCGATCCGCAGACATTCTGCAACCGGTGGAAACGGGGGGTCAGAGTCCCGTACAGGGAACATCACTGCCTCTATAGCTGCCACAAGAACATTTTTTAAAAACTATGGAGGGTAAAAAAGACAACACAAGCACTTAACTTCCCAGGCGGTGATTCGCCAGATTGCTTGATCTGGTCTGAACGTACCCTGACACAGAAACGTGGCAGTAGTATCAATCCTCTCATCTAACTACGGGCAAAAAATAAACCATTCCTTGAAAGCAACTAATACTACGAACAAACCAGTCCTTCAACTGAGTGCAAAGAGTCTAGTTGAGTTAACATATCCATTAAGCTACTCCAGATGTTTTTTTTTGTTAAAGATTATTTTTTGGCCATTTAGGCTTTTAATTAGACAGAACAGCTGAAGATAGGAAAGGGCAGAGAGACAAGGTATGACAAGCAAAGGGCAGCAGGTCCGAATCGCCCCTAACACAGACTTTTAAATCAATGTTTCAATCACTGTAAGTTTGACTGTTCTTTCTTTCAATTGTGAAATCACCTCAACTATTTGCTGTTATTCATGTTTGCTTTGTATTTCCATTTCCTGTCCAGATTTTGTTTACTTTTATTATATTACCACTATGAGGGCGGGGTGAGGGGAAAATCCCAATTGAACAGCTAACAAGTTGTACACATGTGTAACATGTGATGAGGAATCGCAGGTAGAAATACATAACTTTGTCTTTTTTTTTTAAACAAGCCTGGTATCCACTCTCCTTTATTATAGCCTGAGGGCTCATTGACACTGGCATCTAAAAGTTCTAAAACACAGTTAAAGAAAGAAGGTCAAAGTTCATGTTATCTGACACTCACCCACGTCTAGGATGTCGAGGGTGATGACATCGGAGGTAGCCCGGCCCAGCTGGTTAGAGGCCTCCACCCAGATCTCATAGGGCGTGAAGAGGTGCAGGTCCCGGGTGATGCTGCAGGAGTAAGGTTGCGTATGAGTGTAATCCTCACACTCCTTCTCCTTACCATACCACCTAGAAAGAAAACAGAAAAAAACTCAAATAACTCGTGACTGCTTCAATATCCATTACTAATGCATTTGATATAGGATAATTGTCTAATGAGTTACCAGTTCAGAGTTTATCAGTGGTTTTATTAAGTCCTTATTTACACTTATGAGACTTCAGAAAGAGTTATGCAGTTGGCCCGCCTGCAGGCACTGAATGTCAAGTAATTTCCCTTTTGGTGCTTTTTAAATAGTTGATTTAACTTTTAAAAAATGTGAATAGAGCTTACAGCTCATCTGAAACTCATTTTCCTTGCCAGATGAAAACCTGTTTCTCTAATTCTCACAAAATATTTTACAGACAAAGGGCGTATTTTTCTCAAAAATAAGTTCTGCCAAAGAGATATGGTATTTTGTCCTGTTTCCAGCTCCACTTTAGCTGGTTTCTGTGACTTTTGGAAGTTTTTTTTGCTTTCTGAAATATGATTTGGACTGAGAACATTTGTAATTGGCTCACCAAGTTGGATGTTTAACCCATTACAACCCAACACTGGTTTTGCATGGTTCTCACTCCCTTCATTTACAGCCATATACCATAATCACTTATTAGAAAGAGAATGTTGTCCTATTTATAGCAGGTATAAGTGTATGGTGTCTGTGTGCAGTGATTTGATTGAGTTATGACTCTGAGAAGTAAGGGCGAAATGAGAAGATAGTAAAAAAGTGTTTATATACCTGAGTTTGTATTTGAGCATATACTGTGTGCTAATGTTTGTCTCTCCTTTTCCTCCTGGAGCCCAGCTGCAAGTCAGGTCTTTGGTGTTCCTGGACCAGCAGGTCAGATTGACCGGCTTCTCTGGTGGCACTGGGACAAAAAGAGGGACAGATGGAAAGATGGGGAGAAAGGGGGAAGAAAATAGAGTGAGAGATATGGGTGAAGACAAAGGGAGTAGAGCAGAGAGAAAGAAAGTGGAGATGTAGGGTCATTGATGGTACAAAGTTACTTCCAGCCATCCTCCTGAGTGTAATTGACTCACTAGTGATGTTCTCTAGAAATTGGTGTTTTTTTTCTTATTTGATGTGTGTGTGTGTGTGTGTGTGTGTGTGTGTGTGTGTGTGTGTGTGTGTGCGCGTGTGTGTGTGCGCGTGCGTGCGTGCGCATGCGTGTGTGCTTGCGAGATGTTGTCAGACTCGGGATCCCTGCCAACATTCCGTGTCTCTCAGAACACTGGGTGCTCAACACCAGTGTCACAGAGCTTAGGATCCCGACTGCATCTCCATGTGTGTGTGTGTGTGTGTGTGCGTCCATGTGTGTGTGCGTGTGTGTTTGTGTGTCGCTGTGTCGTTGTGTCAGTGTATGTGTCGCTGTGTGTGTGTGCGTGCGCACTTGTTGCTTCATTAATACGTTTGTGCCATTTCATAGTCTTAGAATTGTCATGTACTTTTTTGTATATGGGAACTGCAAGAAAATGAGTGTGTGTCGTGTGTGTGCTCATGTACTTCTGTCTTTGAGAGCACCATTTTTAGAGTGAGGGTACTCCTTGCTTCTTCAAAGGGCTGTTTGAGAGTTAAAGGATGATTCCAGCTTATTACAACTTGCGCAGCTTCAGCCATTGATAATAATCAGTTAGCCAGAAAGTGAATAAGCAATAAAAAATGGTGGTTCGAAGATTAATAATAGGAACTACATTAACAAGATCACACAATAAAGTCACTGTAAGAAATAAAAATAAAACATTTAGAGGCTAGGTAATGCATTATGTAAACGCTGATCCACATACGTATAGAAATACAAACATGTGTCTGTGTAAAATTGCCTATGCCCTGTGAGTGATTGTGCGAGTAATGGACCACACAGGTGGTCAAAGCGTCACACAGTGACACACTCTTGGAGGCCTCTCACTGGCCTGAAGGCAGGAAACTTAACATGAAATACAGCCACAGAGACACTTTAAAAATCTTCCCACTACTTCCTCCTACATTCCCATTTCGTTTTCATTCCTCTCACTCCTTTTCTACCCTTTCTTTACCCCTTTTCGTTAACATAAAACAGTGAAGCAGAGACACATGCAGGCACAAATTCTTCGGAGAAATGTTGGCCAAATGAATATACTAATAAAAGTACAAAATAAAAAAACTATGGACCTTTACATAATTAAAACCAAGCTGAAAAATCATATAACCACTGACACACTTCAACTTACTCCCAACGTAGAGGCAGGAGCCAGCCAAGATGTGGCCCTTGTGGTTGTGACAGACCAGGTTGTCGCCGGACGTCTGCCTGGAGGCGTTGAGTCCGGCCAGCGTCACGCTAAGGTTGGTAGGGCTCAGCACTCTGTACAGGGAGCTGGGCAGCTGTTGACCGTTGAGCGTCCAAAACAGAGAGCTGGCGTGGACACCAAGGTCGGGGTGGACCCAGCAGCTGGCGGTCAGGGTGGACCCCATGCGAAGGACGGGGTCCTGGGGGTAGACCACTGCTACATCTGAAGGAGGGAAGGAAGAGATGGACGTTAGAGAAAGACAGTTGATGAGCACTCCAGTCATTTTAAGCGTAAAGTTCAGTTTGCTCATCTCTTCTACGCAGCATGTGGGAAGCAGCTGTACCAAGTCTAGATGGTTATGGGTGGACCTTTCTAAAGTCTAATCATAACCCTGATGTTGTCATAGTGATGTCATTAGGGTTATGAGTTAGGGTTGAGACTTTAAAAATACTGGACAGACAGCCTGCCTTACAAACTGGCGGTGAGGTGTTTGAAGGATGCAGGAGTCTACACTACAAACATATAGAGGCTCTAACCAAATATGCTGTACAGTTGCATTGTGGGATATGTTGGATCCAGTGTTTTTGGAACTTGCCGCTACTAAAGACTAAATCTCATGATATCTCGGCCTCTGCTGCTTTGAGTGTGATCATTATTTTTTATTTTTTCCTATAACTTTATGGTTGTGTCGTACTCAATTACTGGAGTATGCCTTCCAGAGTATTTAGACTTTGGAAAAGCCAACCTGAGGAGGGCGGATTAGATGTCAGTTAGAATCCCAATAATTGCATTAATGAGCTAAAATATGTTTTTGGAATGTCTAATTCGGAAGACAAACAATGACGGCAAAGTGAACATGGATGTCATGAAAAGGATAATATGAATGTAGTAGTTTGTTGTGTTACAGTAAAGATGACTGGCGCCTCACTTTGAAATCGATGATTGTTTGACAAAACTATGGAAAAAACATAAAGTTAAAGAAATATTCACTGTAATACATTACCTATTTGAAACAAGTGTTATGTTTCAGCAAGTTGATTTTCACTTTGTACTACAGTAAAATGTGTTTAAAAGTCCCATGGCAAGAGGCTCTTTGGATGCTTTTATATAGACTTTACTGGTCCCCTAATACTGTATCTGAAGTCTCTTTCTCAAAATTCAGCCTTGGTGCAGA
>NC_045752.1:4501471-4514025 GCF_008692095.1 Etheostoma spectabile
CTAGAGCCAGTCCCACAATGAGCTTTCCTTAGGATGTGCCATTTCTAAGTCTGTAGCTTTTGAGGAGGAGAGAGGGGGGGCAAGGTGGAAGCTGAGGGTACGGCCTTGACCAACTGCCACTCTGCTCGTTTGAAAGCCATGATGTTTCTCTCTTATGGGCGGGCAAAGCAAAGAAAAGGGAGGTAACCTTGCCCCTTACGACCTCATAAGGTGCAAGATTCCAGATCGGCCCATCTGAGCTTTTATTTTGTCAAAGGCAGAGCAGCATACCCAGGGCTCGGTTTATACCTATCATAATTTCTAGCCACTGGGGGACCATAGGCAGGCTGGGGGAACTCATATTAATGTTAAAAAACCTCAAGGGACATTTTCATGCCGTGGGACCTTTACAAGTGGAAAATACACTACCGGTCAAAAGTTTGGGATTACTCAGAAATTTCCATTGCATTCAATCATAAACAGAATACCAGCTCAGATCAGTTGTATTGTTTTCTTAACCAGGGCAGCTGTTCAGATTACATCATGTGCTTACATAATTGCAAAAGGGTTCTCTATGTTAGTTTTTAAAATTGATTTCAGATTAGTAAACAGAATGTGCCTTTGGAGCATTGGATGAATGGTTGCTGGTAATGGTCAATGTAGATATTGAATTAAAGATCAGCCACCCACTCAGATCAGCTGGTATTCTGTCTATAATGGAGTGGTATGGAAATTTGTAAGTGACCCCAAACCTTTGACCGGTGGCGTACATATAAAAACGTAAGACGTGCCTGAGAAAACGGTTGTCAATAATGTGAAGCAAGAACTATTTTGGGGATAATACATGCGGAAACCTTGTTTATTTTTAAACACTAGCTGTTTAAAAGCTGTCTTCAGTGTTGTTACTTTTGTAATTTAGTTTTGACTGTTTTAATAGTTTGATGATGACCTCTGCCAATGAGGTTATGTGTTTTGGTTCAGTTTCTTGGATTGTTTGTTCGTCTGCAGGATTACAGAAAAACGACTGGCCCGATTTTCATGAAACTTGATGGAAGGGTGTAGCATGGGCCAAGCACAAAACCCATTACATTAGGCAGCAGATCCAAATCGTGAGGCGCATACATGAATTCTTCTTTCATTAACATTGCGAGATAGGGCATGGCCTTGGCAGAGGTCTGTGCTCTCTGGGTGTTCTTTTCTGCTGTTTTCACCCGCTCTTGTCTGAGTTTGTTTCGCTCCTTTGGCTTAAGGTACTTGGATACGGCTGTTTGCTTATTGTCTGTGGTTTGCTGATTTTTAATCCTGTAAAACAGTTGGTAAACTCTACATAAATACTATTGCTGTTGCTTTTTATATCATTTGTAATCATATTGCATAGCTGAATGTTAAAATACAAATAAAGTGGCAAATTGCAAAGAGCGTACAGTTAGAGAAACTTTTTAACACTCTATAGTACTGAGAGATATTATTTATATATTGCTTAATAATGTTTGTGATTTATTTTGTGATGTAATTTGTTCTCAGGTCTCTCTTGTAACAGCAGCACACAAGAGACGACAAGATATTAGTTTATTTCTTCAGATTGGAAAAAAGAAAAAGAAAAAGTTGCCCACCTAAGTAAACAGGACCGTAAAAATAATGTTTTCTATGCAGAAATGACTGAGCAGTGAGTGAGAGTGTCAACACTTTGTTCAGACCATTACAAATCTGCGCCCGGGGGCCACATCTATTCAGCTGCCAGCCTTCTTACGCTGACAGACTATGTGTGGTCTTAGACGGAGGAGCCGCCTTTGAAGAGGTTCATTCAACTGTAACTCCGCAGCAATATTAATATCACAAGCCCGACTCAACACTTCCACACATTTATGCAAACACATGGATGCAAACAAACGCATGATCAGAGGGTGGTTGTCTTTGTCACCGGATACAGCGGATGTAAAGGGGGCCGTGATTAGCCAACAATATGCTGATCCAGATGAATAACAATCAGTGTTTATGTATTCCAGGCGCTGAGGAAGGGACATTGCCCCGGAGCGCGGTGTGAAGCCATGTTACAGCCCTTTCTTCACAGTTCAAACACTACAACAATAGACACAATTACTACAGTTTATTGTCTCTGCTTGACACACTTAATGGAGGAATTGGCTTAAGATAGTATTTGTTTGGAGAGGCTGAGGGTGCTTGAAGCACAGGTCTGATCAGGGCAACGGGATGAGTTTAACCCTGCGATTGCGGCGGTTGGATGGAGTCATTGGGCATAGGAGGCCTTCAATGACATTTATGGCTGCTCTTAAGTCTTTAGTGGACTGAAAACACTTTCCTTTATGCTGTCAGTCTTCAAAGGGACACAAAATCCTCTCCTCCTTCTAAAGAACTGTTTACGCTCCACTCATCCATGCAACACTTCAAAGAAGGCATTTACTTATTGTCTGCTGTACAATGGACGTACATGTGAAACATTTGAGGGGCCAGTGTAGACAAGCCAAGTGGAAGAAGTCACGAAACATTTAGTGACAATGAGCCGTGCAACACCACCTGAAAAGAGACGGAGAAGACAGCAGCGGATGTTTTTGTTTTTGTTTTTTTTACACTGCTTGCATGTCAGGTATTTCAAGTCATTAAGCTCATATCTGGAGAGAGGAGAGATTCTCTTGCCAAACATCAAATCAACTTAGGCCAAATACAGGCAGGAGAAATGGGACGTGTAGCATATGAGAAGTTCAATTCAGGTTAAAAAATAAGACTTTTCAAGGGGATTTTGTGTGTTTCAGAGTCAAATATTTGGTATTAAATAATCATATCCAGCATAAATACTTCTGTATATGCTTACAAGACCTATAAACTCAAACTTTCTGGGATTATGAGCTGTACTAACAACTAATTATATGTTGGTGAGAAAATTCCACATTTAAACTGTTTTATTCCAGTGGCATCTGTAAAACCACATCACACTGGGTGAAAAGGACGCACCCTCCGTTATTATAGCGAATAAAACAGTAATGACCAATTAGGCCCTATAATAAACAGCAAGGCAGCTTGTGTTCCGGGCCCATTGTCTTCTATAAGCCTCTGGAACTTCACTTTCTTTTATTAGTGCCTCTCTAACAGGAGATCGTCCCTAAGGAGCAGCTCTATGCCAGTGAGCTCACCATAAAAACTAATCCAGCCACTTAACAGACAAAGCGTATTCATAACTTTGATTTATTTACGATACTGTGCATTAAGCTGCCGGTTAACATTCTCCAAAACCCGAACAAATGATGTCACTGTTTTGTTGCGGTTCGTAAAGCCCCCATGCTCTCCATGTGTTAAACGAATTATGGCTCGACTTGTTGAAATTCAGCCTCCTGGGAGATGCGTTCTCTCTGCAAAGGTACAACTGATATCCTTCAGCAGGAGCACATCAATAACAGGCGGTGTCAGGTGGACAGAGTGGCAATTGTCTTTTTTTAATGTATCACAAGAGTGGATCCAAGCAAGTGAGCCCCTTATATGAAGAAGGTATTAAGTTATGTTTGCAACGGAAACATGTTTTAAATACAGTATTGCCCATAGGATCACTGTGGATCTAATGTGATCATATATAGGATAGTGTATCCTCCTATGGGAACCACACACCATTGGTTGTGGAGTTAAAGTGATCTGTTAAAGTGATTTGCGGGCTTTAATATCACTATAATATTTATATAGCCTAATGTAATTAGGAGGGCTTGCAGTTTTTTTTGCAATGCTTGCACTGACTTATGTTCTTTTAAAATAGTTTATGATATCACTATAGCATTCTTATCATGGCTTATCAGGGTAGTGTTTGCATTGACTATAACACCTTTTTTACAATATTTTTGTGTTATACTATCGTGCAAATCCTTTTTTTTTTTTTAAAGAATGCGTACCAGAGCAGGACAATGTCACACCGAGTTGTTTACAGTAATATCGTTGCGTGACACATGATTTAAACTGTCTGTGGACCAAAAAGGGCAGCCTGTACCCAAACCAAAAACCCTTCCCCAGCAAGACCGTGACTGCGCATCGATGGACGTCTGTGTGCAACAACTTACGTGTGGACAAGGACAGCACGCCGGGAGTGTGCAGCATGAGGAACATCAAGCAGATATCCAAGACGACTTTCATTTTCCCCCCAGTTGGTTTTATCTGTGTCTTGATTCCTCGTCCTCGTGTTGTTGTGATGTCGCCTTTTCTCTCTCGATCCTGGATAGAAATTACGCACAGTGTGGAGAGAGCAAAAACAGCACGGGTTCAAAATGCTCCGGTTTTTATTAACAAGTCAACTCTCAGACGTGAAGGAGCGCACTAGAGAAAGTGTGACCCGGTGGGAAAAGTCACCCTCCGAGAAGCCATAAGCCAACACGTCCTTTAATGAAGGCTAAAGGAGTGAGTATATCGCGTCCTGAGTGCAGTCTTTTCCCTTCTTAATGCTTCCTGCAGCTGAATCATACACAAGTTCATACTTTTTTAAGCCCCTCCTCTCTCTCTCTCTCTTCCCACACAGTCGCCAGTCATTTCCCCCCTCTTTTCGTCCTTTTCCTGCTCTTTTTTTTCTCAACCTCTCCCTCTTCAGTGATGGGTAGGAGAGTCAGAACCATTCACTTTCACTGAATCACTCTGTTACTTTCCATGCCTCAGGTCTCTGCTTCACAGGTTTCATCATTGGAGGCTGTTGAGTCACTGAAAGTTACAAGAAAATCCTAGTGTCTTGTCCTCCTTTTTTTTTTTATAAATATCTTTGTCCATGTAGAGTGTGACACAAAAACCTCTTTGTACCCACTTGATTCACGATGTTTTCTCTTTCAATGTTCAGTTTTGACTCAGACATCATATACTTATGATGTGTTAAATAACATGGGAAATTGTAGGCTACTGTTATACAGTTAATAATAATAATAATAATAATAATAATAATACATTTTATTTAACAGCGCCTTTCTGAGCACTCAAGGTCGCTTTACAGACAATAAAAGACAGATACAGGGAACAGAAAAGTGTAAGCAGTTATAAGATATAACTTATAAGTTATAAGATTTCTCTATGTACAATAATTATGTGTTGGATCAAAACAATCTGGCGCTACATGTCACATTTCTCCTCAGTGACCTGTGAGGACAGGAATGGCTTTTTTAAACAAATGAAATAATCAATAAGTGCCTTCTAATATATTTTCTGACCTTTTGGATTTTTTACATATCACCAAGGTTTAAGTGGGATTTAATTCTTAGTAAGGTTTACAAACATTTAAAAAAGACAATGTGACGTTTCAAAGATGAAGTAACACATTCCTTTTCTTACAAATAAAAAGGTGAATGCATGGGTAATGTATATGCATTCTTGCTTTATTCAGTACACTCTGGAGTTTTGCAGCTACAGCCTTACTTGGTCTGGTATGACCAGTAGGTCATGGTGGCTAATGTTTGCTAATGTTTGTTCTGTACAGCTGTTTTGCGACCCAAGGTTCTAAGTTAGTTTAATTCCCCTGAACTATTTTAAGCAACTAGAAGGCTCCATCCGACCAGGGACTTTTTGGGGGGTAGAAAATGTCCTTAGAAATAAATTAAGACCCTGGTCCCTGTGTTTGAAACACGACGAGTTCCTCAGAAGGTTTCTGGTTCCAGGGGAAAGTCCCTTGGTCCAACCTTGTGCTGCTAATTACTTTTTTAGCATTACTTGTAACTGTGACTTTATATGTCTGACCATCTACATTCATATGTTGAACAAAGAAGTTCTGGACTATCCTAAGTAGGACTAATTTGCCATAAATCCTGGGTAAATTAAGACTTTTTTAAAAGCTAAAAAACATTAACCGAGCAACAGCTTCAAGCTGCTCATCTCCTCGTCCAGCAGAAAATGTTTGCCGCCCGGAAGAATTTAACAGCTACAAGGACATTTCCTCACTGCCCTCTTTAAAAAAAAAACTCTTTCCTTTCTTCTTACTCGCAAAGCGCAAATTATGAGACATGTTTTCCTCTTTTTTGTCTTTTGGTGCCACCGATCAGCCGGAGTCAATGACTGTTACCAGGGGAACATGGCTCTTAGTTCAACCTTGGCCAACTTTGATAAGTCCGTCTCCATTTTTGTGAAACTAACCTGGATTAGACTACTGTGAAAGCAAAATGAAGACTGGCCCTATCACCAGATCACTGTTAAACTCCTTTGTCAAACCAACATTTGAACACATGTTCCACTGTTCAACAAAAAGTTGAGCTAACTTTAGAGAAAGTTAGCTCCTTTACTGTAATATTTCCCATCAAACATGACCCTGTGGTTTATTGTAAGGGGGTGTAGTAAACATTTATGTCAGAATTGCGTTGCTAGTGTAGAGAAAATGGCACTACTGCATGAGTCCAAACATAAGAACCCCAAAACACACACAAACTGGCTCATTTGCTGATGATTTATTTCATCTGTATTTTACCATGGCCTTTCAGTCTAGATGGCCTTCATCAAATCTTTAAACAAGAATCCCAACAGTCCCATTAATACACAATGATGTGATGCTGGAGAGATTACCCAACCGGAGAACCACAACGTCAGATCAGTAGGCCATTTTCACAGCAGACATTTTGACTTGTCATAGCAGGAAAAGCCCTGGTGTTACTATTGACATTAATGAGCACTCCGTTCTATTCTAGTGTCCCAGTAAGCCATGACAGTGGGACAGTGAGAGCCCGAATGCATAACCAGGTAACTGGAACCGAAGCAACTAAATGGAACACTGCCATTATTACTTTTTTTATTTATACAAGTCAAAATGTCTTCCATGCAAAAAGACCTATTGGAGGATGAAACATAGTGAGGAAAGTTGCAAATATTTGACCAGGTGGTTTGGACAAAAAGGCACCTTTTCCATTAATCATCTATAAAACATCGCACTTCCAAAGGTTTTGGAAGAGAAAAGTGCTGTCTGAATGAATTAAATTGGAAAAATCCTTCTATGTGTTTAGATTGATTGTGGAGTGATACGATTACATGTGAAACAACCACCTTTTCCTCTGAAATATAAAAGATTAGATAATCTGTCAGCCAATCAGCATTGAGCATCCAGTAAATTTTAAGATAACAAAGGCTGGTCTTTTTAAGATGAGGAGTTGCCCTCGGGCGTCAGCTGAGTGGAAGCCAGTCAGCATCTCAGTGGGAGTGCTCTGACGCAGGAAGTCTGTCACTAGAGCATCTTTAACAGATTCTGGAGACAAGCGAAGAGCAGGGAGACAAAGCAGGAAGAGGAAATACAATCACATCAGGTCTCACTGGGATTGAGAAATCCACATTTGGGCCATTGACTGTGTCTGGAGAACAGAAACTCTCTTCATGTCCCACACATAAATGGGCGCTGTGACTAATATTTGACTAATGAGGGCCCAAGACATACACGGATTAGTCCCGGTTGTCCTCCTCCTGGTTGGACCAGCGGTGAGTCAGCACGAGTCCAGGCAGAGCGTGAGCCTAACAGCCATGATGACCTTTGGGTCACCGGCCGACAATGTCCCCCTTTTCTCCTCACTCAGAGGGGACTCTTGTTCGAGGGTTCGTTCCCGCCCGTGCCCTGCAGTTACTGTCCAGGAAATGTGAAAAGAATTTTGTGACACTGTAGCAGCTGTTGTGTCACTTTCCGGTCGTTTGGTATTCACAGTGTCGTAGTTAGAATAGTTGAGTTATGACGGAATGACGCCACTGTCTTCGCCCCGTCTGTGAAAATGTTGTGTCACTGTCTCAGCTTGTGTGTTTTATGCTGCTATTGCCCTCAGTAGAGACACACGCACACACACACACACACACACAACACCACCCACAGCACAAACACACACCACACACACACACGCATCTTTCACATTAACATGTAATGTTAGTGACCTGTCACACATGCATAAAAGACCAACACGTAGACTTGCACAAATGTGTGCTATACAGTCAAATACACCCCCCCACACACACACACACATGCACGCATGCGCGCACACACACACAACACAACAACACACAACACACACCACACAACACAAACACAAAAACCACACACACACACACACACACACACACACACACACACATACACACACACACACACAGTGCCATTTAAATACCACATTTTCCAACCAGTCAGTTCCTAATCTAAAACACCACAGACAGGGAACAGAAGACAACGTGTTGAGAGGCAGTGAAACACAGGGAAGATGATGACAAAGGGTGAGACGGGGAAATTCAGAAAGATCAAGAGAGCCGTTACAGCGATGCTGAAGTTAGATGAGGAAGCGTGCTTTGTAATAATGCCAGTCATGTGAGGACAATAGGCTTTAAATCTCTAGCAGGAACTGAAACATGAGAACACAGGCTTGGTGAAAACCAATGGCACATGTTCGACAGGATGGAGAGCCGATAAGGCTCCATCTTTAGAGCAGCTTTTTGCCAGGCTAGCAGCACAGCTCCATGGTGGGCAATGTCATTCTACCCTGTCTACCCTGACATTTCTCAATAACTATCAGATGGATTACCCTTTAAAATCTGTGCAGACATTCGTGGTTCCCAGATTGTAATTGTAATGGCTTTTATAATTTTATAACGTCTTTGGCAATAATCAGACTTTTCCTTGAGTACCACCATGAGGTTCATGACTTTAAGTGAAACGTCTCAACAGCTACTGGGTGGATCGCTGTGACATTTTGTTCACACATTCATGTTCCCCCTAGGATGAATTGTAATTATTATGGCGATCCCTTAAGTTGCAACATCAGGTCCAAATTTTCAATGTGTTCAACATTGTTGGCAAATGACCAAATACAGTACCTCTCCACAACCTCAGCTGTGCTTTACGTTTAGTGCTTTTTTTTAGAAAAATGTTGGCGTACTTGCAAGCTAAACGCCCACCATTTTTTATTAGTCATGTACAAACTATAATTTGAGGTAAAAAGTAAAGTGGCATTCAGAAAAGTAGGGATTGCTAAAGTCTTATTGATTTGACTCCACATTTAAAGAACATGCTCTTTTTTTTTTTAGATTTTTGGCCTTTATTTTGATAGGAGAGACATGCAAGGTGAGAGACAGGTGGAATGACTTGCAGCAAAGGGCTGGAGGTTGGACTCAAACCCAGGCCCACTGCGTCAAGTAAACCTCTATACACATGGGCACCCACTCTACCAACTGTGCTATGTGGGCACCCTTCACACACAAAATGAAGAAAAACTCACACTTACAGACTTCTCTGACAATGTTTTAAGATGTTTTCCTTCACTTGAATACTATTTTAAATTACTTTACTATAGTGATGAATTTGTTTCCTGTAATATATGTTGTACTTTGTCTTTTAATGTAATCTGTAGAATAATTCGAATTGAATCGAAAGGGTTTATAAGCATAAGAAATACATCTTATTGTCATATTTGGAGCCCATCTAGTTTTTGGAATACTGTGTGTATTGGTTAATAACAGTAAAGAATGAGATGGCTGTTAATAACATCTACTAGAAAAACCCTTTGTTTTCTGCATATTTCCTCTGCTCAACAAGATGTAAAAAAGAAAAGGAAAATACAGGGAAAAATTCAAAACAAAAACCCCTTGACAATGTTGTTCCTGACAGTCAGTTCCTATGTTAATTTACCTTACGTAATAATCATAGGGGGTTTAAAGAGTTATGTTACCCCTATCACACATGTCAACAATGCCATTTGTGAAACATGAACACACATGCAGTACAATTGAGTATCCCAGTAGTCTCCTTAAAGTTTTGATTGAAAGGATTTGTTGAATTTCAGCCAACAAAGTGGATAAACAGCTCGTCACCAGGAGGCTGGAAAACTCTGAACAGCAAAGCGGAGAATAATCAGAGGGATGGATGCAGACGAGACTGGAAAGAAAACACAGTGAGTCGACAGACAGAGACTGTCAGCCGGAGAAAGACAAGTTCGAGAATGGGTTAGAGACAACAGGAGAGCCAGAAGTCACTGAGACAGAGATATTTGGAGAGAGAGCGAGAGAGTGGGGGCAGGAGGAGGGGGATACAGAGAGAGAGAGAGTGAGTAATCAAGGAGAATCAGGACGTTTCCTCTGTAATACCCACAGGCCTCGACTGAGCCCCAGCGCCACAATCCTCCCTGATTGGAGGGAAGGGTTTGTTTGAAGAGGAGGTCAAGACCATCAGTACCTTGTTAAGGAAAAGTTATGTCCAGAGGAATGAAGAAGGCTGACTCCTTCCTGAGGAATTCATAGGGGGATAGTGTGTGTGTGTGTGTGTGTGTGTGTGTATGTGCGTATATGTGCGTGTGTGTGTGTGTGTGCGTGTGTGTGCTGATATAGCCACTAAATAGGAGAGGTGGAGGAGGAAGAGGAGGAGGAGGAATCATATTGTGATTTAAGGAGAACCCCATCAACCCCCTCCTCACATAGTTTCTAAAGCCAGTATAGCAGCGCTGGCATTCGCTGCAATAATGCATGACAGATGTACATCAACCATGCGCTCTCTCTCTCTCTATCTTTCTGTCTGTCTTTCTGTCTGTCTGTCTGTCTGTCTGTCTTCGTCTCTCCCTCTCTCTCTCTTTTTCCCTCTCTGCCTCCTCCCATCTGGACCCAATGTGTCGTTGGTGATGGGCATCACGCATCAAGGCATAAACTCACTATAAAACTGAGGAAGAGAGGATTACCGCCTCCTCTGAGGAGTCCTCCCGTTCTGGTGGTTGAATCGGGACCCTACAGGCAGTGAATGTTTATTAGAGTCAGCATGGTGTTGTTGTGGACTCCAACACTGTTTTCATCAGTTTTTTTTTTGTTTTTTTACTTCTGTGGATCATGATCATTTACAGACATTGCCAACTGTTCTGTATTTGACAGAGGCGAAACACATTTACAACAGATTTCTGCAAAATGTAGAAAACGAATGGAACTTTATTTAGTGTGCACATATCTTGTCATGTTGTAACATTTTAAATTATTTCCCTTGAAAATTAAATCTAAGTCAAACAGAACAAAACTCTTTCTTTGTTCATTAAATGTTTAAAAAAACATGTAATGTAAAAAAAATATATATGTATATTAGTCAAGTTTTTGTAAATCAATCAACCTGTATGCACTAGTGTCAAAAACTTATAAAGGATATTCAGTCTTAATGAATTATTTAATAAATTAAAATATATTATGCATCCTTCTGTTCCTATGGTTGAATTATATTAACAGAATTAGTTAAGTCCAAGATGTTATATGTCATTTTTGGATCATTTAAAAGGAACATTCTGCAAGTCTTTTGCATTCTTGGCTAAAATTTGAAATCTATTTCTCTATGTCTGAGCAGTGCTCGTCTTCTTGTCTGTTCCTGGTTAAAAAATATCAAGTCCAAGCTGAGACACTTTGTTCAAACTTTAGAAATCTCCTTTTCAGAACCCCACAAGACATTATACAATTATTTTCACCAACTGTGTTGGAGTACCAGAGTACTTGAACTACAGCTTTTTTTTTTTCACATGCACGTGTGTTTCTGTGTTCAAACAGCAGAGGGCAGCACATCCCCAGTGCATGATGTCAGATCGGCTCCCCTCTCATTATCACAGTGACACAAAGGTCAATAAAAACCCTGCGGCTCTCCCACCAAATACAACCAGCCTTGATTGAAACCGAGCAGCATTTTTACATCTTTCCCTTACTAATTTAAAAAGTGTGTTCTTAAACAAGCTAGGGCTTTGTGTTGGAGTTAGACGATAAATGAGATGTTTTATGTGGCGAAGTAAAATCTGACGCCAAGAACCATCTCGAAGCTGTGGTTCTCTCTCGTTACTGCTCTTGTGCTGTGTAAAGAGAGAAATAAGGGGATGAAGAAAGGAAGCAGATATTTGGTTGGAGCTGAGGAAAGGAAAGCACAGAGGTGGATGGAAGGAGAGAGGAGTGAGCACTCTGACAGAAGAGAAATGTGGCCTGCATTGTGCTGCGTCACCGTGATGTTTTATTTTGTTTTACTACTTCCTTGTAGCAGTACATCACAATGCCTAGTGTATGAGGTACACACACACGCACACACACATACACATATTTGTACGTTCTGTTGCTATTTTGTACCTTAGAATCTGAATACTTCATCCCTACATTTATTGTCACTATTTCATGCCACTTCATAGCCTACTTGTACAGTTGAGATACTCCAGTATGAATAAAGATTTTACAGATAAAACATGTACTCAGTTCATCGAAGATGACGCATTGTTAATGATTGAACTACCTAACCGTATAGAACATTTGTGGAAGAGAATACAACAGTAACATAGTACAGTACAAACCTATTAACCCCTAGACAGTATTTCTCTGTAACAACAGGTATTCCTGATTAAATAAGCAGCAGTCAAAATGGTCAGTAAAAAAAACATCTTTCATCGGTACTGAGTCGGTGTGGCACCTATTACAATATGGTGGCACCTATAAGTATATGTACTTACCACACCTTTAACTGCATGTTCTGTGTAACAATGATTCATCAGATGTGAATGTCCTTCCGTGATATGTTTATTGGCAACAAAAGCATCTTTCTGGAAATTAGTGGTGTCTATTGTCCATAATGGAATGTAAATGTGCTGTATTTATATAGCGCTTTT
>NC_045752.1:4514035-4514231 GCF_008692095.1 Etheostoma spectabile
CAACTGCTCAAAGCGCTTTTACATCTACAGGATACACCATTCACACACATTCATACACTGTGGCCATGCCTGCCGTACAAGGTGCCACCTGCTCATCAGATAAACAGTCACACACACACTCCGATGCGCAGCAGTTCAGTGTCTTGCCCAAGGACACTTCAACAATGATTGCAGGGGCGGGGATCGAACCACCAAC
>NC_045752.1:4514241-4518302 GCF_008692095.1 Etheostoma spectabile
GCAGGCAACCGCTCTACCACTGAGCCAGAGCCGCCCTCAATGGAAGACATTTATATGTTTATTGCACCAGGAATAAGCTAATATGCGAATAAACTGAAGTTTGTGTTACTTGAACAAGTATTTCCAGATGAGATAACTTATAGAAGGGACTGTACAAATGACTTAGTCATCTGACCCCCAAAAAATAAAAGATAAAAAAAGTAAAAATGACAAATATATCTAAAAGAGAGTCCCGTGATCATCTGTTACACGTGAAATAGCAGCCTTATTGATGGTTTGACACTGATCATATCCAGTAACATCATGGATTTGCTGTTTGTTTGTTTTAATGTGTAAGAGAAACAATCTGCAGACATTAAACTATGCAGACGATTTTCAGTGTGTTTGTTTTTTTGGTGTTGCTTAATGGGTGTGGTGTGCTATGTGTGGATTATGATGTTGCCTTAAAAATACAGTACACACTTTATTAATGTCACCTTAGTTGACCACTACATATGTCACGAAGATTTTCTCAAAATATCAGGATTTCCAGCACTACAAAATAAAAGTTTAGTGAAGGATAAAGTGAAGTTTCCACCAGACATGCAAATTAGATAAAGACACTTATCATTATCAGAACTTGTTGAAATGACTCTATGTGTCTGGGGTTATAATGTACATATATAATTAACTTGGATTCCTGCTAAACAAGTCTCCATGAGTTTTGAAGAACGAGGGAAAGCTTGTGATGGTTATTTCATGAGGTCCAGGACCAGGTGACTGTTTGCTGTTGCAAGTCATTCATTCCCATGATGTACAGAGCCAGAGCTGTTTGTTTGCTTCAGAATTAAGTTAAGCATTTTCAGTGTGGCCATCTGCCAAGGGTGGGACTTGTCAACTCTCCTGTTGTTTGAGATGTCCATGAACAGGATGTCAAGGTATATCTAAGGTCTGGCTGTGTACCATGTGGTCAGGATGTGGTCCCAAACTGCAAAAGTGAGGGGTGTAGATTATATTTGGTAGAATAGTCACTCCAAGAGGATGAGTGTATGTACTTCATGGACAATAAAAAATACAGCGAGCACAATGGATATAAGCCCTTAAGCTTTTTTCTTGTTCAGAATGATATTTTGAAATTCATGGTTTTCTTAAGGGAGTTCTGTATGTTGACTCTCTGTCTGTTAAACAAGCTCCTTCACTTAATAAGACAAACAGTTCGGGGATTATGGTTTTAGTTTTTGCTGCGGACCATGGTAATAAACAACTAATCTTGATGTCAATGTCCCGTGAAAACTTTGTAGCTTCAAAACACAAACTTTTCATGCACTAGTTTACTCTTTTTTCAACGGTGTGGCACTTTTTTTCAGATAAAAAAACAGTCTCTAAAAAAAGTGTATTTATCTTAAGGAGCAGGATCATTTTCCCTACCCTTAAAGGGACACAAGGCAAACACAGAACGTACTTTACGCACAAGTTTTAAGCCAATGTGAAAAATAGGTACAAAAAGCCATCTGCATGACTCAGCAAAGTCCACCCGTTTTGTCATCTAGTCTGCCCCCCAGGCCCACTCCCTTTGGAGGATTTCCTGACAGGACAGAGCAGGGGAGACATTTCATAAAAGATTTGGTCCCGTCCCTGCCCATTTTATCTGTAGGCAATACATTTACGTGTGTTATATTTTCTGTTTCCAACAATGTACTGTATTACATTATAACATTATGGTCTTTGAAAGGTCATTAAAATAATAATTGTGCAAATAGCCTACTGCTTGTTGTTGCGCCAAAAAGTTGGCACTGAAAAGCAGGCTCCACTGTGACTATATTATACGCCATGTTGTTGCTGTTAATTAATTTTCCGTCATGGGTCTAATTTCACACCTTTAACAAGGGATATAGTTTAAGCAGTTGATAAAGTTCCCCCTTACATTATCCCTGAATTAGATTAGATAATACTTTATTAATCCCACCATGGGGAAAATTCACTTATTACAGAAGCAGTTTTTCCACAGTAAAAAACAAACCAACAAACAAACAACATGCAAACAACAGACAATGTGCATAAAGTACTGAATGAATGTAAAGTGGCATTATCTAAAAAGTATTGTAAAGTAAAGTGAGATGGCCATAGTACGAAATGACCATAGTCTGAAAGTATTTTATAATAGGATTTACTACTTGTTGTGGGCCTGTTGACACATCACCACCAGCCAAAAGATGATTCATCAGGGCACAAATTAAATGGGTAGATCCAAAGGCTGTTTCGTTTTTATTTGACTTCATGAATCATCATTCAAATAAACTGCTGTGGATTTCCTGTGTGTGTGTGTGTGTGTGTGTGTGTGTGTGTGTGTGTGTGTGCGCGTGTGTGTACGCGCGCGCGTGCACGCGTGGGATCCTGCTGTATGTTTCAGCAGTGTAACGGTTACATAATAATTCTTGCATTTCTGGCCGAGGTTCATTTTCCGTTTGAGGAATGCTGCCGCTGACTTGTTGCCATGTAGGTCTCAGTAACCAACCGCCCAGTGTACTCAGAGTTGCAAAGTCATGTTGATGCATACATTCCACCACCGCAGCCCCTGGAAGTCTGCCCGCGGCGGCGACGCAGAGCAGCAACAACAGCAACAGCAACAGCAGTAGCAGCAGAGACACTCACAACCCCTCTCGTTTGGCCTTTTAATGTGAAGAGTGGAACATCTCCTGCTTTCCTGGCGGGACGGAAAGCTGCAGCCAGCGACCGGGGAAGACTTCCTGCTGCCGGACAAGCCGTGCGGAAACTTCCCGAAGTGATTTCTGTGTTGTTCTCATTTGACATGGCGTGTAACGGCTGCCATTGACGTGCTGCTTTAGGTGAGTAAATCTTCATATGTTTCAAAGTTAAAAGTGTTGGTTTCATGTGCTGGGTGGACCCGCCCTTGGTACAAAATCATTTAAACGTTGTTGTTGTCGCCGCGCGCACGACCGTATGTGTGACATTTGTTGTGTTTAACTATGCTAGCCTGTACTCCTTACCACGGTCGCATTAACAGTAAAGATATCCGGTAATGTATGTATTTTGTCGACCTTTCATTTGGTTTCCTCAGTAGGCCTAGTGCGCAGACTCGTAAAGGGGAATTGAAACTTCAGCAAATTGTGTTTGTTCATTGTCTGTCATTCATGTAGAGTCAATATTCAGTCGTTTGTTAAGGTTATGAAAGCATCCTCATGAAGAACCAACTCTTTAAAGGCCTGACACAACTCAAAAAAAGTGGATCACAGAAAATGAATCGCTGACAGTTAAAATAATCGATTAAAACATTAATAATTATGTGGCCGGTTTAGTCGGTAGAGCAGGCGCACATATAGCGGTGTACTCTTCGACGCAGCGCCCGCGGGTTCGACTCCGTCACCCGGCCTTTTGCTACATGTCATGTCACCCTCTCTTTTCCCTTTCATGTCTTCATCTGTCTTGTGGAAATAAAGGCCTAAAAATGCCCAAAAATAATCTTTAAAAAATAGTTAAATAATTATCTTGTTTCATGCAGCTTGCTGCAGTTTTTGCCATTATATTTTGGGCTTATGTTGGAAACAAAACAAGCAACTTTTGCTTTGGGAAAATGAAACCGCAAAATGAAAAGCAAATAATCCCCCCCCAAAAACTGTCAATAATCAAATAATTGTTTCAGCTCTAGATACTAAACAAATACTCCCTGCTGAAAAATAAAACATAATTTATCATCAAGGAAGAGGATACAATTATACTTTACAAAGAAACTGGAGCTGAAACATTTGGTTGATTATTCAATCAGTCAGTTTTACAGTCTTTTTAAAGAAAAATACAGAAATTAACTGCTTTTTGCTTCTTCTATAATAATAATAATAATACAAATAAAAATAGTTTTTGACATTATATAGCTAGACCAAACAATTCAATGATTAATCAAAAAATAATAAGTGGTAGGCCTAGATGAATCAATAATAAAAATAATGAATACATGTTTTTTTATTTGGAACAAAGCAAATTGTTGCAACGCATGTGTCAATACATACATGTATCTGTTCTGCGTGTTCTCAAATGTCAATCACACGGTATAGATAGATAGATAG
>NC_045752.1:4518312-4537408 GCF_008692095.1 Etheostoma spectabile
AGATAGATAGATAGATACTTTATTCATTCCGAAGGAAATTTTAGAAGTTTTCAACACAGAAAAGGAAGGAATTTGGTTTGTTTAGCGACTGTATATTTAGTGTTTCTGATATGGGGAGTTTGTGGTCAGGAGGCAGCATTGAGCATTTTTAATTCTTCAATATCAAGTGGTATTTTAGGTTACACACAATGTTTAGTGTGCAGCACTTGGCTGACATTTCTGACCATCGGGTGTTTTCTGAGGAGGCGTTTTAATTCTATTATTCCCCTAATATCAACAGCTATATTAATTAGTATTCCCAAAAATATAGAGAGTTTGAGTCCAACCTTTGACAATTTCCTGCATGTCTTCCCTCTCTCTCCCCTTTCTCACCTAGCTGACCTGTCCCTTAAAGACGGAAAAGCCCCAAAAGAAAAGCTTTGATCCCAGTCAGCTGTTTGGCCAGCTGGAAGATAACAAGGCAGAAGTGTAACTGCACCTTACGACATTGCAAAAGACGTGTGGTCATTACGGCTCAGCA
Organism: Etheostoma spectabile; assembly: GCF_008692095.1. Lineage (NCBI taxonomy): Eukaryota > Metazoa > Chordata > Actinopteri > Perciformes > Percidae > Etheostoma > Etheostoma spectabile. The sequence continues at coordinate 4,518,833 of NC_045752.1, forward strand.
GTTTTAGACAACATTTTGTGAAAGGTTAAGCAGGAGTGTCTTCACTCCTTATACAAAGTTCTGTATGTGATACGTTCAGGTCAAAACTGACTACACGGGCTAACGCATTCCCAAATGGCTGTGTTCTTCTGTCTACCATCTGCCAACAGAAACAGTCTGTAAATGGTTAACTTTCCCTCTCGCTGCCTCTCTTGTTTCTTCTTATAAATTATCCGTTAAGCCATGCCTGTGATTTATGAAAACAAACAGTCATGCCAAAATCAATGTCGCAATGATTTTCTTCTATAATTCAGTTTTTTTGTCTAAGTATCTCAAGAGCTGAATCCATTTTTTTTAAATTATTATTATTAATGAAGCCCTATTAGTCGGCATGGTTATACTCCTTATACTCCAAACAACCATTTGAAAAATAAATTAGACAAAACCAAACAGTCCCACCACCTGCAGTGCCAACAGTCAGGACCTTGCTCAAACAAGCATTGATAGCTGAAATCAATAAACTGGCCAGAACTTGTGTCACAGTGTTTTCTCAGTGTTCCTGCAGGCTTGAGCAATGCTTTATATAGTAGCCGAGCGCTGCACACTGTGTTCACACAGTCGTTCACTGTTAACCCCCTTAAAGCTGGATCAGGAGAGTAGGACAGGCTGATATATCCAAGCACAATGGCCCTTTATGGAAAACTGAGCTCTACTGTGGTAATGACTGTTAGAATAATTTCATTAATCAAGAATAGACAGGAACCAAGTTATAATAAAGTTATGTTTACTTGAAAGTTGAATCAGATTACAGCACTCCCAGCATCAGTACAGAAAGTGACTGACGAATAAGCTTTCTACAACAGCTTTTGTAATACAACGTAGAATGAGATAAATCTCTATAGTCATAATAAAGAGTCAATTTCGTCAGTTTATCTCAATCCAGGGACGCCTGTTCTTTCCTCAGCATCACACCATGCTCCAGACAAGGACAAGACCGTGGCTCCCAGATACCAGATGGCGACAGCAGTAACAGTGTTTTATCTTGTTGTAATGCAAACAGTTTTAATACTAATTAGAGAAAAAGTATGTATCATCATTTTTCTAACAATGACTCTTGCTACCTTCCTCTCCTTTTCTCCCTCCCTTTTAAAATCTGCCTTCAGTCAAATCTAAGACCATTTCACCCCTGCCCTCTCCCACTTTGTTCCTCCTCTCCCTTGCCCACTGTACATGTTGCCCTCATAATCTCTCCCTCTGCATCACTCTCCCGCTCTTTCTGTCTCACACTTTTGGTCATATGACCAGCAAACAGGCTAAACAAGAGGTAACGGAACAGATTTGATTGTGCAACTCTGCAAAGCTGCAACCCCCTTAGGCCAAACCAGCAATAACGTCCTTGTGTTCTGCTCAGTAAAACATCTGATAGATGCTAGTACAGAAAACAATGGTTATAAATGTAACACCAAACTGCTCTAAGTATAACTGTTTCTTTCTCAAAAGGTCCAAGTAGCTTTGTCTCTAGTAGGATCAGGGTTTGTCTCTCTACTAGTAAAAAAAAAAGGGTCTGCTATTATTGATTCAAATGCACTGCTATCCGGCTGCGTAGCTGAAGTCTGTTCTCGTTCTCCAACTCAGGAGCTGATTTGTTCTGCCTCGAGCTGTAGCAGCGAGTGACACTCTGGAATGCAGATATTTAATATTTGCTGGACACACTCTGGGTTGGCTGTGTTGTGCAAAGAGACAAGTTAATGTGTCCTACATCCTACATTTCCCGGAATGTTGTAGGTCAAGCATTGCAAATGTAAATTCACAAATAGGTGCAGGAGAATTGAGGCTTTTTGTTGATCTTGAACACTAATCAGGAACCTGTCACAAAAAAAATACTGTGTGTTATACTGTGTGTTTTTTTCATTTACAAATGATGCAAGCAACTGCATGCTTTTAACATACAATAGTGTGTCTGACCACATTTCTAGATGCCTTTTAAGCAAATGAGACATAGTACTTAAAGATATAGTCCTCCTCAATACAACAGTGTGCCATTTTCTTTCAATAGTAGAGTAGGTATTGATTTTTGGCTGAATGAAGTTGCAGTACAGAATTGCCAAATATGCAACATGTCTGTGTACTGTCTCTATTACAGAGCACTGACAAATACGTTTGTGAACATGCTGTCACATTTATTATAACCAATTTAGGATTTACACCAATCATGTTCATTTCATGTGTTTCTGTTAACGGAATAGTTTTTTGGGTAAAATATATCTTTGCTTTCTTGCTGAGGGTCAGGTGAGAAGATTGATAACACTATCATGTCTGTCTATAAAATATGAAGCTACATCATGGGGAGGGTTAGCTTAGCATAAAGAATGAAATCGGCTGGGTAATACCAAAATTCCAACTGCAGTTGTTTCGCCCCGCTTCTAGTCTTTATGCTGAGCTAAGTTAACCTTTCCTGACTGGGACTTCAATGTACACACATGTACACAACTCTCAGCAAGAACGTGAATAAGCATGTTTCCCAAATTGTCTTTTAAAAAACAAAGGTCAGCGGATGTAGTGAAAACTCATTTTTCTTTATATCCTAAAATCTATTTATACCGTTCTCTAAAATCCTGTATCAGTCATTAACTCTGGTAATTAGTTGACACTTGCCTGTGTGCTAACTCCGGAGAGTGTTTCACTTGCACTTAGTAATTTGTTAATTGACAATTTAAACCCACACAGTACATTACATCACGTCTTCTACAAATACCTGAGTCAAAAGATCTTTCAATGTCAAAAACACATCTCAGCTCAGATATACCTGTTTTTTATTTACATCTTCTACTTTTAGGATTATCAACAATGAATGTAGAAATACACCAGAGGCAGATATTAGTTATTTGCGTGTGCTGTTCTTGACACTCACTAAGTTGAGCTAGACGGTCAGACAGGTTCCTGGCAGCACGGAGTGATGATACACAGCATGCTATGACATAGGGGAGTGGTTCTGTTTCTTTACTTCAGAAAATTGTAGGAACATAGAAGTGTGTGTGATTCAGGGAAAGAGTGGAGCGGTTGATCAGCGACAGCTTCTGGTGTCTGGTAGGAATTCATTCATACTTTGGGTTACTTTAAACAGTGTGAATGTGTGTTCTGGATATGGTATATCAGCCGGCTGCTGTCTGCGGAGTCCCAGTCACTTCTCTGTGACTCACACACTCTTTCTGTGACTATGAACAGTTTTCTTTTTGGCATAGCTCTTTGAAGAAGTGAGGGTTTGAACTGGTCTTGGTACAAATTATCAATTGAATGTTTAGGCAGATTTTAAAAAGCTCTTTGAGGTCATGTGATCTAAAGCTGTCAATACCGATTTCTTTATTATCGATTATTCTTGATTAACCAATTTACCCTGTAGATTAATGACAATTGGCCATCACGTTGTCCTAGAGCAAAAGGTGACCTCATAAAATGTCTTGGTTTGTCCAACTAATGATTACAAACCCCCAAATTATTCAATTCATAATGCAGAAAAAAGGAGGAAATTTCCACATTTGAGAGCCTGCTACAAGCAAGTTTCAAAATGTATCCCCAGAGGTACTCTTTTGGAGTTCAGTCTATAGGGACAGACTTCCTATATCCTATTTTTAGAAAGGACTTAACATGAAAATGGCAGGGCATTCATTCCATAATTCCTATTAACAGAGTGTATATGAGAATATTATACAAAATGTTTTCCCCATTAAACCAAACTAAAAACACAAAGACCATTTTTTCGGGGGAAGCTGTGGCATGAAGCACTTCAACGGCATACGTCTTGTCTTTTTCAGTTGCAAGGAAGTGAAACCCTGAGTTTGTGACGCTCAACACACCCACACATTCATTCATGCACGAGGGGAAAAAACTCATGCACATGAGATTTTGATTCCATTAGCTTCTTTTTAAACCACTAAAAGGCTCTCATCTGTCTTAACTTAATCTGTTTTTTTTGTGTGTGTCTTTTGCAGGACAAGCATCACACAGAGTTATAAAGAAATCCCTGCCAGGATACATCCGATTGCCAACCACTTCCCCTTTTTTTTCTGTGGAACACTAAATTGCGGAGGACTCTGTGAAATGTCAGAGTGGATCACTTTCAAAACCTTGAAACTTGTCAAATCTGGACCAACAGCGATGTAATGGTCATGGCTTGACTTGGGCTTTGTCTGATCCTTATTCAAAGGCTGTCAGTCATGTTGGAGCCTGGATCTGTGGACGAGGGAGTATTATGTGGTTCACCATCAGTCTGCAAGTTTGTTTACCCGCCATATTTGTGCAGAGAAACGTATGAGCTGAACGTTATTTATGTGGCAACTGGCTTTTTCACTGGACTGCTTGCATTGCCTGCTGGCTGTGGCCGGGATCACCGATGGATAGCACCATTACGCTGTTCACATTCCTAATTTCTTGGGAAATGTCTACTTACTGAATAGACTTGTGTGTTTGAATTTGAGACAAAATGAAGGAACTAAGGGCATCTTGTCATCGGACCCTCTGCAAAGACCAAAAGTATTTCCTCTGTTGAAAGTCTGACCCCCAATGGGATAAGAACTAAAAACTCTGAACTGTGTTAGACTGAACAAGTAGTTACTTACAGAAAATCTGGACTACCTCTCTCCCAGAATGAATTGCCCTTTAAGGAAGAAACGTCCCACACGCGACTCTGATTTCTCGGCTATCGTGGTTCCCTCGATGCACGGGTCCGGGTATCTTGACTATTCGGTCGAGACTCATGCTTCCAGAACCCTGGAGGTTATGGAGGAATTCAGACGACAGGAGATGTTGTGTGACTTGGTGCTACATGTCACATACAAGGACAGGACAGTAGACTTCAAGGTGAGACCCTGAAATATATTTTTTTGTCCACATATTTAAAACTGTGTGCAGTGTTTCTGTAAAACCAAATGCATGTTTTTTTTTCCAGGTGCACAAAGTGGTGCTGGCCTCCTGTAGCCCCTACTTTAGAGCCATGTTCACCAGCAGTTTCAAAGAGCGCCTCGCCTCGGAGGTAACCCTGCGCGATGTCTGCCCCCAGGTGGTGGGAAGACTTATTGACTTTGCCTACACTTCCCACATCACAGTGGGAGAGAAGTGTGTGTTGCACGTTCTTATGGCTGCTATGAGGTACACAGACAGTATTTAAACAGCAACACACAGACTTCATTTATTTAATCTGACACTTTTTTTTACCTTTCAGGATTTACCAATTAAATGCACCAAAATCACATTCAAACAATACTTTTAGTTGGAGAATATACAAGATTTAATTCCTTTTTTCCCTCCTTTTTCTGTTCTCTTTTACAAGGTACCAGATGGATGACGTGGCCAAGGCCTGCTGCGATTTCCTTATTAAGCACCTGGAGCCTGCTAATGTGATCGGCATTGCCCGCTTCGCCGAGGCGATCGGCTGCACAGAGCTGCACCAGCGCAGTCGAGAGTATGTCAATACACACTTCAGTGAGGTGAGGGGCAAACACAGGACACGCAAACAGAAGTTATCCTTTCATAATGTAGTCAAGACAGATTTTTGGAATTATGGTTTTTGTTGATTTTAAAATCAGCGATAAAGCGTGATAAAGAGTGTCCCTCTCGTCTAAAACCGTCACATCTGCAACCAGGATGGCTGCGCCCGTAACGGCAAGCTCGACGACTCATAACGGATCTCCACAAACCAATGGGTGACGTCACACATGCTCTGTTCATTAATATTAACAGTATATGGTTATACCAAGGTCGATTGTGTGTTTGAATGGGTTAACCCTCGTCGATCGACTCGGGTTAGATCAGGGTGGGAGGAGCGTCAATTTCAAAGTGAATTACACACGACCTAGGTCGCTAATAGCCGGGGCGGGGCTAATTATGTGGTTGGTTGTAAATGAGAGTGGGGCAGTTGTCACAGGTTGCCTCACACTTTGGAAAAAACAAAAACAACAACGTAGATTTTGTCTCACTGTGCTTATGCTGGGTTTTATCAGGCAGCTTCAACAACAGCAGAGCGATTTTAATTCGTTCCTTATGAGAACAGTCCACTGACTGTGTGCCCGGATGTCTGCCGTTCTCAAAAGTTAACTCCCCAAGTCAATTTTTGCAGAGCGGCAGTGGCGTGTAGCGCTCCGTTAGAACGTAAATGAAAACGTATGAAATTAAATTTAAATTGCTCAGCACCGCCCCTCTCTCTCCCCCCTCTCTCACTCAAGACCCAGGTGTCCAGCTTGCAGTTCAGTGTGGCTGCTGGGTAGCACACATCTCCCCCTTTATTTCTCTCTCTACTGTACAATGATGAATTTAAGTAGCTACAAATCTTTAGCTCTTGTGGTATGCAGCTGGATTGGAGTTTGAGCTGAATATGATGTGTAAAGCTCTGTCCATTTTGGGCACATAAGGTGATTGTGTATGATGCAAGCTCCCAGGTCGTACCTGAATTGTCATGATCAGGGATATACCCATGTTGACAGGCTTGGTTTGAATGGTTCGGTGGGAAAGAGGTTATAGAGAATTAACAATGCATTAAGTAATACACATTCTAAGAAGCGCTTTCCTGTGTGGGCGTTGTAAGCATTGACGATGTTTGTGATGATATTTGGGTAGATAATTGTAGTTTTCACTGCTTCAGTCAAAGTCCACTTTGGATCCATCTGTGAAAATAAGGCATGGGAAGTACATGCTCTTTGTTTATCATGTGTTCAAGTTGGCTCGCACCAGATGATAGATGTAGATTGTTTGGTCAGGAGAAGGAGAATCAACTGCAACTTTATGACCCCGAAAGAATAAAATGTCCAACCATTCAAGTTAAAAATGACCTGATGTTGCTAGCGACCCATTTTTCCTCAACAAGACCAGGGATCATTTTTGTCTGCTCTTTGTAGTGAAATAACTCCTTCTTAGTCACATCCAGCTCTGCTTTAAGTTCCGTAACTATGTTCTCCTGAGCTTGCACATTGCTTACGCTTGCTGCCAGTCTGTTCTCCATCAGCCTCAGCTCCTCCACCGAGGCGCTCAGTGTTCCCAGCTCAGCACTGATGTCCGACTGTGAGGCCGTCTCTGCCTGAACCTAAGCCCCCGACGGGCATAGGGTCAGCAGCAAAGCTGTAGCACTTTTCATTCTGTCTTTAGATCTTAAAGATGTTGATTGACTTTACTTAGACCGCAAATAGCTGGCAGTGAATCACCAAAGAAGCTCCAGAACACTTACAGTTTAAATGCATTTTTTATGCATAGCTAATTAGACATCGCCTTAGCTTTAGCACATCCCATTGGTGCTTTATATCTTGCTGTGCTTATGATATGATAACTGTGGGAGCCGTACAGCTACAGTCAACAATAGTTAACTGAACCAAGGTCAGGTAATTTGGCACCTTTGTTGCAAAACAGCACCAGCAATTTCTACCTACTTTTTGACAGTACATTGCTCATGTTCTTTCTCAGTTATCTTTCTGTCTCTTTTTTTGAAATGACGGGAACTACCCTTGAAGTGTGTGAATGCTCCCTCTGTGTCTGTGTGTCTTATCTATAATTCCTGGCTCTAACTCCTAACTAGCAGCTTACATTTATCACTAAATCAGGGGTCTTGAACATTTTTAAAGCTAAGGACCCTTTAACTGAAAAAGACATGGAGCAGGGACCCCCCACGATAACGTGAAGGGTGGCCCAAAGCCACTACACATACCTTGCATAGAATACTAAGCTATTTAAGTAAAATAGCCTAATAATTGTTGGCATTATTTTATAAATCCTGTTTTAATGATACACATACATGTGGCACTGTGGATGGCTATCTTAGTGACTACATTACCTATATGCCAGTAAGCAGTGGGGATTTGTATTTGCTAACGATACGTTGGATTCATGTTGAGACCTCTTTCATTTTTGAAAAAATTATATGGAGGATTGACTCTGAGAACCCCCTAGGGGTCCCGGACTTCCTGTTGAAGATCCCTGCAATAAATAAAACTCCTCATAACATTGGAACACATGGAAAAAGCACTAAAATGTGCATATTGAATAGTCAGAAGCCTTTTTAATCTGACCATTCTTCTCTCCGTCTTAGGTGACTAAAGAAGAGGAGTTCTTCAGCCTCTCGCACTGCCAGCTGCTGGAGCTCATCAGTCAGGACAGCCTCAAGGTGCTCTGTGAGTCTGAGGTGTGTGCCATTAAAATAACTAATACAATAATTGACTGACAGGCGTGGAAGGAACATATTGTACTTATGGGATGTTCCAACTTTTCAAAAACCCTGTTTAGATTTCATATCTCATGTTTGTTCTTGTTTTTGTTTTTTTTGCAACTGGTTGTTAAATTTTATTAGTAAATTGCAAGCATGATTTGGGTCAAAGTGCAAAAGTAGTACTGTATATTGTAAGATGTTTTTTAATATTATTGTGCATGCCTGTTTATTAATTTATTAGAGACACAAGTCTTGTTTTTTTTACCAACTTGAAGTTTTACCACAGACATAGAAAATGTAGAAGCAATCATAAAGTAATTGACATTCAGATTGTAGAATTGGTCTGTAAAGTCAAGAGTCTTGATTTTTTTTTTTTTTTTCTTCACACAGTCACACAACAGTCATCTCATGCTAAAAAGGCTAGACATAACACTAATGCCATTAGTCAATGCTCTGACAAAAGTCTAACTAGATGTACATAACAAAACCCATATTAACATGTCTAAATAAATCCATGTCAGGTGTATAAAGCCTGCACAGACTGGGTCCGCTGGGATATGGAGGGTAGAGCCCCATACCTGCATGCCCTCCTGAATGCGGTTCACATTTATGCACTGCCTCCTAAGTTCCTAAAGAACCAGCTCCAGTCCTGCCCCATCCTCAGCAAGGTAAACTACTGCCTTGCTTTATGTTTTCTTGTTATGGAATTGAACACATAGAGGAGAAAGATGGTTACATTTGCCTTACTTCAATTGTCCCCACTTTCTTTTAACTCCAGGCCAATTCCTGTAAAGACTTCCTGTCTAAAATCTTCCAGGATATGACTTTAAGGAAGCTGGCTCCTGCACCCAACCGTGGAACTCAACTCATCTATGTGGCCGGCGGGTACTTATCTCACATAGTTCTCTCAACAGCAAGAATTTGTTCCGCAATGCATAACCAGTTGCGAACTTATTTCAAGACACTGTGGGACATAAAAAAACATTTTGGGACATATTCCGCTTATATTGATCATCCGAAACTGCACTTGTGCTAGTGACTTCAATGCTCACATACGTTCTGTAAATGAGTGAGTTGCGTTCACGGCATACATGTCCACATAAAAGCACCTCATGGAGGCAGAAAGTGTCTCAGTCTGCCACCCAGAGGCTGTTAGAGGTCACATCTACTCTGTCTTCTTCACAGAGAGCCCTGCTTTCTGGGTTCAGGTATGCACCCTCCTCTTTTGTAAGCCCTTTATTTATAGTGGCATACTGCATGATGACCTATTTTCCTCTATCATAAAGCAGGTGGGTTAGCAAACTTCAAACTACCATTAGGATGTTTTCCTCCAATTTATACACTTCTTTGAGTGCAATCCTTTGACGACCGAGCATTTGGATTGTGCTGCTAAAGCTATTTTGAGTTTCTAGATTGTAATGTTATTCAGTTTTTGTTTTAGGTTTTTTGGGGGGTAATTTGTTATATGGCTGATTTAAAAGCACAGATTCAAACAAGGTGTGAAATTTATTTTTGACTGGCATAGGGAAAGAGTACTTACATGAACCAAATTGCACCACTTTATCCAACCCCACCAAGCATGCATACATGTATGAGCATATTAAGCCATTGGCTTTTTCTTGTGGGTCTTTCTGTACTGTTTACTTATATATACATTTTCAAAGAATGGTATATAAAATCAAGTGAACATTTAGATTAAACTTAACATTTCCCTGTCTCTGTTCAGATATCGGCAGCATTCCCTGGCCTCCATGGAGGCTTATGATCCCAGGGGGAATGTGTGGCTAAAGCTAGCTGACATGGGCGCCGCATGCAGTGGTCTGGGGGCCTGTGCACTGTTTGGATTGTTCTACACTGTAAGTTGCACCAGTTGTGTCATACCACCAATGAAATGTCATTATTCACAGAGTTTAAAATTCTAAATGACACTAAAAGACATCTTATGATACAATATGATATAAGAGATACAAAACTGGGAGACTAAATCCAAAAACGGGTTTAGTTTTTCTTCCACTGTGTACATTGAACATTTAAAACTAGGCCTGCACAGGTTTTACACATAGACTGTATAAAATAGGTTTTAAAGTGCTCCCAAGCACAATGCTCTCAATTCTCTGTTTAGAGGCTTGTGGTGATGTGCTATAAGTGCCAAAAAAATCAGTTTGGTTCTACCAATTAGTTTTGTTTTTTCATTGTTTATGTGTTCAATAAACAACACACTTTGTGAAAAAAAATCATGATATCAATTCTAAGCTAAAAAAAAACATGATTTATATTCTGCGGGCCTATTTCATACTGTAATTATCTTCCTTTTGATTTCCTTTCCTCCCTCTTCAGCAAGTCCTAAAGGATCACGTTTTTTTTGACGAGTTTAAAGCTTTAGTGCACAAGTTTTTGATATTGACGAATGTCCGTTACATTCAAGCCATTGCCAAATCAGTTGCTACAAAGCTAATGAAGACTATCAGCTTCACACAACTCTCTCTGTATTTCTCAGTATCGCTATTTTCAGAAGATTTTGTTGTCCAGCGACTTTCGCACGCAGAAACTTGAGTGAAGATAACGACCTCTCTTGAAGAGTCCATCATGTTTTTTTTAATCCTCAGTGTCCTCCTTAGCTACTAGCAACTGTGTGGAGGAGGGGTGGGGGCAGTGCGCCATCACATAAGGCTTGTATCATTTGAATGCGCTGACAGTGTTGTTGTCATTACTTAGAATTTCTCATGGGGGCACCTGAAACAAAGCACTACAGCTTTAACAGATCAACATCATCTCTGTTCAGGTTGGAGGCAGGAACTTGTCGCTTCAGAACAACACAGAATCCAACGCCCTCTGCTGCTACAACCCAATGACCAACCAGTGGAGCCAGCGAGCCTCTCTCAACATCTCCAGGAACAGGGTCGGGGTGGGCGTGGTGGACGGCTGCATCTATGCTGTCGGAGGCTCCCAGGGCTCCACGCATCACAACACGGCAGAGAGGTGAGACGTGTGTGAGGATTTATTTATACAACTAGGCCCTCGAGAAGTAATTTGATTTTAATGGCATCTTATTTACTAGAATGGATTTAATGAGCCTGGATTTCCTCCCCTTATGCACACATCCTAGATTAAGTGCATTTGCCTCATTTTAAGTATGGATAATGGCATGAGAAAGGAAATGAATAGCTGCCATTCAACCTTAAGAGCAGTCAAGAAGTTTGCAGGTATTCCTCTTAGTCTAATTAGACAACAACACAGGCTCTTTCAAAACATGTTGAGACAAACTTCTCAGGAATGTCGATCTGGCCAGGAATGCTTTACATCTTTGTTGCCACCACCACTGAGCAGGGAGGAGTTTCAATGCTGTTATAAATCAGTTTCAACCAATGCAGAACAAAAAAAAACTCAAGACAAGCCAAATGTTGACTATTAGCTTTTCTGAAGCGTGCTTCAAACAAAACCTCAATCCCTTTGTATGTTGAATTGTATAGATTTCTAAAAGATGTTGGCCTCAGGAGAATTATTTGAGCTCATCAGACACCACTTGGAATTCTTTTCATGAAAAGAAGCTGTTAAATATAATAAAAGCTGATGAAACTGAATTAAAATGAAAAATCAATGTGAAACGGATCGAAGGAGATTAGAGCATTTATAGTAACAATGGTTGCCAAAAAAAAAAGGTTCTGCTCACAAGGATGTCTTCCAAATGAGTCCAAGCAACATGTAAGAGATTCAACAGGGAGCCATACCAACTTGTTCAAGTGTGCCAAATGGATGTATTGTTATTTATCATTGAAATTTGCCTTACTGCATGTAGTAATTTCAGGGTTTAGAACACAGGGTCAGTGTCAGCACATTGACTTGCATTTAGTGCTTTTTAAGGGTACTTGGCCAACGTTTGAGGTCAGGTGATGTAATATCAGCCGCCCTCTTATCAGCACTTTCCAGCTGAAATACACCAAATGCCGAGAACTGATTTAATCATTAACCAGTGAGCATGCAGTCCAACTGGCCTCGTCATGATTCATGTCTTTGCTGTTGCTATGCCTTGCATTGTTTGCATTCATGTTTCCAGGATTAAAGTAATGGTTTGAACAAGATTACAGGAACCGTTTGGGAGACACCCTTATTTGCTTTCTTGCCAAGAGTTAGATAAGAGGATTAATAAAACTGTATCTGTATCTTATATCTGTCCATTAAATAGGAAGTGAGTGTTCTAATGTGACCTTTAAACCCCTTTTTTCCATAACACCATGGACATGAAAACTAGTCTGTTGGACTACAGAGTCATGTGGACCTTTTGTCTCTGTGTGCTCTCAATGGTGTTACAACCTCTTTAGCTTAAAATAAAGCTTGTCAATAGTTAGCAAACACGGTTGCCAGTTTAACCTAATCAAATTAAAGTTGGCAGGCTCGTGTAGATTGAGAAGGTTGTCTCACACAGCCACTGCGATCTCAGTCATTCAATGTTTTGCTGCACTAATACACTTATTTGATTATTTTAATTGACTAATGTGTAACGACATTAGGAATTGTCAACAGATTGTCAACTGTTTGGTTTGCAGGTGGGATCCAGAGTCTAATTGTTGGTCCTTAGTTTGCCCAATGTCGGTGGCTCGTCTGGGTGCTGGAGTGGCGGCGTGTGGGGGGGCTCTGTATGTGGTTGGGGGATATGATGGGCAGAACCGCTGGAACACTGCTGAGAAATACCAGCCTGACACCAACACCTGGCACCAGCTGGCACCCATGAGCACTATACGAAGTGGACTGGGTAAGTGTGTGTGTGCATGCGTGCGCGCACTCCTGTCTTAATGACAGCCAATCTGATTAAACAATTGAGATACTATGTATTGATTTAGAACTTTAGATGTGCTGGTAGGCAGATTAAGTCACCTTTAGACGGAGCAAGGCTAGCTGTCCCCCCCCCTTCCAGTATTTATGCTAACATCTCCTAATTGTAGCTGTCAGTCGTTTCATCTAACTCTCAGGAAGAAAACAAATAAGAAATGTTGCCTAAATGTTGAACTGCACCCTTGAGTTCCCTCTCTCTCTGTCTGTCTGTGCAGGATTGGTGTGTGTGAACTCTCACCTCTATGCAATAGGGGGGTATGATGGACATAGCCAGCTGTGTTCTGTGGAGCGTTACAATATAGCCAGGAACCAATGGGAGCCCAGGGCCCCCATGCACTACAGCCGCAGTGCACACGGAGTCACAGTCCACCAGGGCCGCATCTTTGTCCTCGGTCAGTTACGTCACTAATTTATACACAGTGGTTTATATATATATATATATATATATATATATATATATATATATATATATATATATATATATATATATATATATATATATATATATATATATATATATATATATATGAGTTAAATAAAAAGAGGGGGTGCATGTATTGCAGAGATAGAGGTGCTCAAAACTGTAAGAATATGAAAAAAGGGTGGTAGTGTCCCACTAACAAAGATATATATATATATATATATATATGATCAATGAGCTTTTATAACACTAATAGAGTCAATGTGTTTTGCTTCATTGAGCTCATCATACTGTTTTTTCAATGTATTTTTTGTATATTTATATGTTTTCAATATTGTTCAGATTTTTCTTTTTCCTTTTTTTTAATCAGATTTTTCTTTATTCAGGTAATTTAATTGTATCATGTTTCTTCATTTATTTAACTATTAAATCTTTTTTTCCCCCATTTATTTCTTATGTGTGTTTCTCCCGACTTACTATGGATAGCCTGAAGTACGGCCTGTTTTATATGCCATCCCCAATAGTGCAAGTTTCATGTATCTAAGCTCATTATACCTTCTCATTGAGTTTGCAGTCACTACCACAAACACTTTCATTCTTATGAGTTAAAAGAAGATTATTTGGTAATCAGTCTCTACTAGATAAACCTTTTAATATCTCTGGTATGTGGTTGTGGATGTGTGTGTGGGTGTGTGTTCCATCCAGGAGGCTTCAACCAGCTCGGCTTCCTGTCCAGTGTAGAGTGTTACTGTCCAGCGAGAAATGAATGGATGTGCGTCACCGACATGCCCGTTGGACGCAGCGGCATGGGCGTCGCTGTTACCATGGAGCCCTGTCCTGGCAGCCTGCCAGAACAAGAGGAGGATGAAGATGGAGCCACATGAGGATGAGGACCAGATCTGTTGAAGTCTCAAGTCTTGCATATGGATCTAAGAGATGCTGCTGAGAGGGTTAAGTGCATTCAATACAAAAAGAACATTCCAATATGAATACTTTTCACACATTCCCGCTCTCACGGATCCATTTGCATTGCCCATGCAGTACTGCGGGAATAGTTTGTACGGAAATGTTGAAGAGGAAGAATATTTCTACATCCACTAGGGGGACTAGTGATACAGAAAAACAGGTAGCATGACAGTGAGGTCACAACGGATAAGGTGCTACAGGTCGGCTGTGGCTCAGTAGGTGTAGCGGGTCGGCCTGTAAACGGTTCGATCCCCGGCTCCTCCTGTCCGCATGTCGAAGTGCAAGACACTGAACATCAAGTTGATCTTGTTGGACAGGCCAGCGCCTTGCATTGGCAGCTCCGCCACCATCGGTGTATGAATGTGTGTGTGTGTGTGTGTGTGTTTGTGTGAATGGGTGAATGAGAGGCTAATTCTAAGTAAGGTAGAAAGGCGCTATTTAAATGAAGTCATCATTCACCATTTTACCATTAACAGATGTAAGTTATCTCAGATGATGGTACTATTTAATTAAGTAGCGTTATTCCTCAGATGAGTTTAATCTTTATGTGTTACATTGTATTTGAAAATTTATAAACTGAAGTTCTAATTTCTAATTGCTCACTCTGTGTTGTATCTCTACCTCTGTCTGTCTAAATGAGCACCTTTCTTGCACATTTTCTTATTTTGTGCCACTATAGTTTCACACAAAACTGCCATTTAATTTTATTGTGTGTGTGTGAGTGTGCACTTTTGTTTTGTGTTTCTGAAAATAAAGCAATTTAAATTTGTATTTCTGCACCATACAATCATCATTTTCTCATCTATCCCCAATATGTAACAGCACATGCACTACCACTAGATGGTGGGATGAGTCCAAAAACAGCTGCACACTGCAACCAAAAAAAATGATGTTTTCTGTTTTGCCATGTAAAAGCGCCCTAAAAGAACTCCCATCTTTAAAAAAAAAAAACAAAGCAATAGAATAAGGGCCATAAATTATTCACGTCTTGACAATAACCCATTATTATAATTACGGAAATTTGAACACCGAGCAGTGATGTCCTGATTGGATAAAGAATACTTGTCCATGTTTTATGGCTCAGAGAGAATATTTAGAGCTTCACAGAAAGCTTTATTCCAGCAGACCATGAAGAAAGACAGAGGGTAGTGGTGTCACTACAGCGTTAGTCATCAACCACAGACGTCACTTGTGTGTGTTTACTTCTCTTTTTCTGAACTGCTGCACTCTCCTCCACGTCTCACCTGCAATTATTCCAGCAGGCCACCAAAATATGGCATTTCTGGACAGAGCAATTATTCAAATACACGTTGAGGAGACGGACTGAGAAGGGGAAAAAATGTTCATGTATGTTTTATTGTTTTGCTGGAATAATAGATAGGCAGGTGTTTGCGGTCACGTTTGTCTCCATTTGAATGCATCTCCGATTTCAAACGCGTGGACATACACTGCGTTGTGAGCCTTCGTTGTTGACAGAGCAACCTGTTGGGCGATGAGCAGAGATGAAGTAGTGGCAGAGGAGGAGGAAGCAGCAGCAGAGCTCTGGTTGTGTGTCCGGGGCCCCGGAGAGTGAGAGCGGAGACAGATGAGGGAGTGGAGGGCTCTCGCTCATTACTTAAAGCCCTACACGAGAGCAAGTGACTCACATGGCCAACGCATGACGCAGGCATCTCACACACATGGACACACAAATGCGTCCGTACACAAACACATTGTGTTCTCTGTCGCACACATATGTGTGTGCAAAACAAAGCTGGCTGTCTCTTATTCACAGGCTGTGGAAACAGATTTGCCTCAATGCTTTCTTTGTCTCGTGAGGGGAGAGGAATACAGAAAAAGATGAAGCACTGTACAGCGGGGAGGTTTGCCTGCCACAGAGAATCAACGGAGGAAAATTAGTACACGTACAGATGTAGCTGTTGCACGAGTCCATCTTTCGCATGCTCGCTGCACTAATGCTGAGCAATTGCACAACCACAAGAGGAACTGTTGGAAAAGACAATCCTCTCATAGAGCAGCAGAGATGCAGGGACTGAGAACGGCCGATGTCAATCTAAAAGAACTGTAGTAACTACTTTGGCCTCATTCCCTCACGTCTATTATGTGAACAAAGTCATTGCTTTGGTGCATACAGCACAGTTACGCCAGCTGATTGACAGATACAGAATGTGGGGAGACCTGAGAGTGCTTTATGAGCTCAGCCTCTTCTTGCATACTTTATTTCTTGGAAGCCATTTTCAAATACATGAACACAGGAAGTGATAGAATCTAGTAGATCTGATCATCAATCGTTGCATAGCGCAGCATACTGGAATGCGAGTGTAGGGATTAAAAAAGTCTATAGGAGCTTAGAAATACTAGTGAGGTACAATATGTTGACACGCAGTGCGGTCCGGACGTTTTTAAGTCTTCTCAGGGTGAAGGAAGCCTGAAGGGGTCGAAGCAGCCCGAGTATTACAACAAGGCTTACCCTGTTAGATATAGCTTCTTCTGCCTTATTTAGATCTGCACGGAGGCAGGCGGTAGAGTAGAGCCTCTATAGGATCTGAAGAGGTGTGTGTGTGTGTATATACCTATAGCTACAGCTGGGTTTGTGTAGGTGTGACCTTGGGAAGTGATGACCTCATCAACATCCCTGGCTGCAAAGCTAATCTGTTACATTCTGAAGGATGCTCCTACGATGGAGCCACCCATGAAGGTGACATTGGCGAGCGGTGCTGGTGGCGTGGAAACACAGCCCTCGACAACGAGGCACGCGCAAACATATTCAAATGAGGATGCACGTGAGTACTGTACATGCATGCAAATCAGAGATGGGACGTAACAGAGTACAAATACTTCGTTACTGTACTAAAGTGGATTTTCCAGATATTTTTACTTTGCCATTTATTTTTGTGCCGGGTTTTTACTTTTACTCCTTACATTTTTAACACGAGAATCAATACTTTCGACTCCTTACATTTTACAAAATTGGCTTGTAACTTTAATTTCGAATCCTTTCAGTGGAGTTATCATCATCATTCAAATTCAGTCTAATTGGATGGGACTATACGTTGCACTTCCGCACCACTGAAAGACAACTCGACAGATTTGGCGGCATTCATTCGCGCCAAGTCACTACAGCATGATGGCGGTAACGTTAGCACATAGTAGCATGGACGGCGACATTATCGAAAATGAAGAAAACGGAGATCCCAGAGATTTGGCAGACAAGCAGCAAGACGTTCCCAATCGGCCTTATCTGAGAAAGATGTTTGAGATAGTAGGCATTAAGAATGACTCCTGGCCAATGTGCTGCAAATTGTTCCAACCGAAGCACCAAGGACTGCTAACTTTCAAGAATTCACCATCACATTCTGAAAAGAACACATAGAGGTAACTGCATCTTTTTATGTTGTTATCAAAAGCTATTTGTTATTAATCTCACGTTAATGGTCAGTTACATTCATGTGGTCCTTTGAATAAAAGTAGCTTTGAATAAAAAATGGTTGTCATTCGCTAGGCTACTTTTACTTTTATACTTTAAGTACATTTCCAAGCTTGTACTTTGTTACTTTTACTGGAGTAAAAAAGTTAAATCCTTGTTTCTACTTTTTAACACAAGTATCTGTACTTCTACTTGATTACGGGAAGTGAGTACTTTTGCCATCTCTGATGCAAATACTGTATGTCCCCATATTAGTCGTTTGACACAAAGATTCATGCACACCGTCATGATGAAGCACTGTACATGAAACTTTATGTAAAACCTCTTTTTGGTTTTCATCGGCTGATCCCCAGGATGCCAGCAACAGGTGTTGAAGCATGATGATGGTGGCGTAAAGGTCAGACTGCTTTCTCTAATCTGACCCTAAATAAAACCTCATTTCTGCTCTGTAGCCCATACACGAAACACATTTTCTACCTTTATTTTTCCAGGAAATGTTGGACTTAACCTTTTCATTCATGTACAGCTGTTTTACTCGTACATGGTGCACAGCAGCCACAGGTAGGGGTGACAGGCCTTACTCCAGAGTTTTCCCAGCCTCAGAGCTGTCGCTGCCCTGGATTAACTGGGAGTTACCAGTGGAGCTGATCAGTGAAGAGCAACAGAAGACAGACGGGTGAGCGAAATGAGTGGGAAGCGGAGCATATGTGCACGTGCTCAGCCAATGTCCCGATGCATGAGTTTTTAGACGCAGTTGTACACACAAGG
>NC_045752.1:4537418-4552106 GCF_008692095.1 Etheostoma spectabile
GGGGACAAACAGTCAACGTGACATTGGCTGAGTTCAGACCATTGATCCCGATTTGTTCAGTTGTCTGTTTTGTTCTACGTGTTTACATGCTGAACAAAAAAGTTCAATTTGAATATGGTACCTTGATGGCGAATGCACGCACACAGGTGCACGTGCACGCGCTCACGCACTTCACACGCCTGGAACTGCCGAAGCTCATCTGGAGCATCACATTAGGAGTTGCTTCTGCCAGATGAAGGTTGAAGCATCATCTGCCTTCATAACATCTGCAAGAGCTAAAACAGTATATGGAGTCGACAAACAACAAACCCTGGCGCGTAAATGATTCCTAGTTAGGATCATTTAAAATGGCATACGTTGGGGGATATTTAAGGACAGCAAAAACTACTTATAAAATATTTGTATATGTTTATTGGGCCATTAACAATGTCCACAGACACATTGTTATAGTTCATAGTGACCTTATACTTTTAAAGATGAGTAGGCCTATCGTTGTGAAATTCCTCCATCCTTCCTAAAGGGACATATTTAGTCTGAGATCTTTGCATTGTGTTCCGGGGAGTATGGCTATAATTATATGCAGAGACTGCTGTTGTTTTTTCGTTAGTGATCGGAGCCTGCCTGTTGTGAGCATGTAGTGCGGCCGACTGGTCTGTGTGTTCACTTCAACTGTGTTTCTCTCCGACTCGGAGGAAAGCATGAGTGGACCGTTTCAAGCTCCCCTTTCGCTGAATTGATTCTACTATGGGTCCTCCAGAAACACGCCGCTGAAACACGGGTGAGCTGAACTTTTAACTATCTCTTAAGGGCACCCTTTTTGACACTTTAATCAGCACACGTTTAAAGGATGTAAGTGGCAAATGCGTGGAGGCAATTTGTGATGCCGCTAAAACGCACGCACGTGCTGGTATCACCTACTTTCCCGGAAATGCACGTTTCCAGCTCCCCTCTGTACCAAAAGATGGTATATTCCACAATTTATTCCAGGGAAAGACTGACAGTTTTTTGGGTCATGAAGCAGCTGTTCAAGTCAGTGGTTCGCCCTCCCTCCGCAAGAATAAGGAATTAGTACATTTCAAATTAGATAACGACAAGCGTTGGTGCGAGAAGAGAAAAAGTATGACATTGTGTCCGTGGCACAAAATAAAGCTTTTAAACATGACCAGATTTTTTTAAATATATTTTCTAATGCTAAACAAAAACCTTAAATGATCACAGTTCATTTTCAACACGTTAATATGAACAATGTTATGTGTGTATGTATATTTTTGCAGTTGTGTTAGTGCAGCGGAGTAAACAAGTAGAGCAAATTCCTTTTAAAATTCTTGTGATATTAAAGATTGAGAGCTTGGATCACACACACACACACACACACACACACACACACACACACACACACACACACACACACACACACACACACACACACACACACGCACACACACACACACGAACACACTGTAGCAGACCTACAGTAGAAAGTGGAGTTGAACAATGGTGGAATTACAGTTGACCCCTCTTTAATAAATCCAGTCAACATTAGGTTGTGCCTCATCAGCCTCCTATATACTGTAGGTTTAAATTAGAGTTTTCATTCTGGCTCTGTTATAAAGATCTGACTGGACATGGCTACTCAACCTGATTGTTACAAATTTCATGATCAATTTACATATCAGACCACCTTTTAGATTTGTGCACAGATGAATGTAAACACATGTGTCCCTTTGTGCATTCACCTTAATGCTGCAGTGTGTTTATGAGGAGTGACTGAATTTGTGCATAGTGCTTCATGCGTGTACTCCTGATTGTTTTTGTGCATGTGTGTGTGCGTGCATGCAACATGGGTCAAGCCCCTTGGAAACAGCAGCAGAGGGCCTCTGCTTTTAAGTGGATTAAAACTCCAGCACAATCCCCAGGGCCAGCAGGCATTGGACAGACTGGGTGTAGTTTAGATGAGGATTTAAGACTGATTATCTCTCATGCTGCCTTTGTTTTTGCTGCTACTGTTGCGTATATGGGTAATACTGTACAGTGTATGGACATTTCTATTCTTTACGTACAGTATTAGACAGTTAGACACTTAGACAGGTATGAGTAGGCTGCAAATGAGTGCGGTTGTTGTTTTCCCATCTGTGTTGAATCTTTTACTTAGTACATCAGCCCAGCTCCACTTTTAACATCAGATGTTACCAACTTTGTCGCAGTGCAAAGATTCCTCAGCTCTGAATGTATACCTGCAGAGTGTTTATGTTTAGTCTGCTGTCATGCAGCCTGTCTTATCTACGCTATAATATGTGAGCGCCTCTTATAGTTTCCCCAAACCCTAGTGTGTTACTCCCATACTTCTTACAATGTGTCAGCACCAATTAACCAGGTCAATATTTCTGTGCTCCAGTTGTTGCAACTCTGACTCTGACACCGATTCCACTCCTGATTTTGAAGTCTCATTTTACAAAGATCTTTTGGTGCCTAACTGCATAGGAACCAGTGTGCTTCTGTCTTTAACTGTTTTACTCATTTGTTTACTGATTTAAAGCCAAAAGATCAGATATCATTATTTAATATGTGGGTTAGCAGACCATAATGAGGATTAAGGATCACTTTTACAAAATGTAATACTGTATTTCTCACATTTAATGTTTGTGTTGAGCAATATTTCATTGTGAATTCAGTGGTTGTTTTTCTTTTTGTGACCCCACATGATCTTCGTAACCTCACTAATCTTCTTAGGATTTATGAGGCTTGGAACCAATGAAACAAATATAAAAAATTTACAACAAAATGTCCTTCCACACATGTTGGGGCAGAGGTATAGCTGTTATATTAAGTGAGCATCACTAGGTTTTCAAAGGCGATGACAATACCAGTATACAAGTGAAGTCGCATACTCTATAGAAATGCTTTGGGTTAGGATGTGACTTCTGAAAACACATTATCTGCTCTGTCTCCCACCCTCCTTCCCTGTTACTGCCCACTGTACACAACCTGATGAAGCAGATATGCTATAAAATTAATGTTTAAGGAAGTGATGACAGTCAAACAGTGGTGCTCCCAGCCATCAAGATATCTATTTGGCACACAGAAGGTGTTGTCTCTACACTGTAGTGAATTAGTTTGACCATACTCTATGTTTTAATTTGGTTCAAACACTGTTGTGCATATTAAAAAATATATATATTTGTTGCTAAATGCTAGTTTGCACGGATGTGTGTCTATCGATATTTTTTCAAGCACAGACTCAGGGTTGTGCGGAAATGTGGGAGTGTCATTAACCGTCCCATTTGTGTGACATCCTGTTGTGTTCTTTAACATAAAGCTTTATTGCAGACACAGGTCCATATTACACATATCTACAAAAAGTATAAAGAGGAGATCCAAACACACAAAACAATTCCATATTCACCTATAGGATATACAGGCTATTGCACCAATGTCGTCTTAATCTAGAAGTGTATCTATAACAGAGGACTGACTAGGGCTTCGGTTATATGGTTCTTTGACTTGTCCAGACAACACAACCCCCAAATGTAACACAAGTCTTTATATTTCACATCTACTGTGTTTGGCTAGATCGTTTTATAGATCTCGACATTTCCGACAGCCCATGAAGGCAGCTTCATTTCACGGAGAAAGAGAGGAAAAAAAAGAGATGAACGAGTGTCTGTACCTGATCTGTGCTGCCTGCACCATCCGTCCTGCGCATGATAATCCTGTTTTGAGGATTTACAACACTGCACGATCTGTTCCACGCGCGTAGTCGCAGAGGTCTGCCGTTAGCCTCCACTGGGAGTCTAACTAATTAAAAGACCCTCAAAATAAAACCTGAAAATAACCGTTAAAATAAACAACTGTTACGTCAGTTCTACTTTACTTGCGCTCCTTTAAAATACAATCAATCAATACTTGTCTTCATAATTAAAGTCTTAATTTAGCTGTAGCCGGCTAACATTATTTTAGACTGAATCAAGCTGTCAGCTAGTTGTTAGCCGAATTAGCTTTTAGCTTCCCAGTGCGGCAGACCGCTACAACTACAACCGGAAGCGTGGAACAGATTGCACAGTGTCGTAAAGCCTCGTGAAACAGGACTATCATCTGCGCCAACATCTTGCGCATGCGCGTGAAGGATCGTGCAGGCAGCACAGATCGGGTACAGACAGCGAGACAGATTGACTGTGCTTTGTTGTTTGGCAAACATTCAGCTGTTACACAAACTCCTGGACAGTTTGGTGTGTGTGTTTCAACTTTTGAAACTTTCTTGTGGCAGCAATAGAGGCAGGGATGTTTCCTGTTTTCTGTACAAGACTCTCATGCTGCCTCAAAAAACACTGATGAGTCGGAATGACGGTTACACGATTGGCCACCACAGCGTGATGTCGGGTTGCATTTCTCCAAGAGTCTAGTCCGTCTACATTTTTTGCCGCTGGCCCGCTGTGTTTTTATGCGTGTTCCCCCCTGCGGCAAACCCCACCGCAGCCTAAACGCACTACCCTCTTTCAAAATGAATAGAAAGACCTGCATGCGTTTTTGCTGAGACACAGATGCAGGCTGAGTGAATGCCGACGTCAGGCACTGCCAAGTGGCAACACCAGGAGCCATTGGGAGCCGCTTACTTTGAGCTTTATTTTGGCTCTTCAGAAACCTTTGGGTGGTGTCATGGAGACTTTGTCCATATTTTATACATTGTCTATGGGAGGAACATGTACTGTCAAAATAAGACATAGATGGTGGGATGTGGTTGCATGAAGATTTTGCCAGTTAGCTTTACTAGCTGCTGCCAACTTGCACAGAAAGAAAGCACCTTAAGCATCAATTGGGACAAATGTTAGATAAGTTTAGTCAGGTTTTGGATAAGCTTTATTTTTCTCTACATATTGGGTTGGGTAAGATGTTTTCCAGTTGTTGTTTAACCGTGTTGTAGTGCAGTGTAGAATTATAATCGTCGTTACTTATGTACAAAATACAATTATAATTGCAGCAATCCATAAAGCCATTTCTCCCACACTTAGAGTCTGATAAAGCATCACTTTATATCCACAGCAGAGTTGTTACATTGTGACTCCCCCAAAGAAGCTGATTGGACAGACCCTAAACCTACCCTTCACCCCAAATATGACGATTAATTTATTCTTTTACACACCTCAACAATTCAAGTGCAATCAACGCCACTGACTTGTTGGACCCGTATCATTTCTCTGGTTGGATAAACAACAAATTACAGTTGTTATCTTGTAACCCTAAAGACAATGTGTACCATTTATCTGAGGTGGTTGGTGGGAACATTGTCTCAAACATGACTGCTGCTACATTCAGTCACTTTATCTACTAGTCTATGTCCGACCACAGAGTTAAGCAAATAGAAACTCCCTCGATTTTTATTTCTGTGGCCACTTTTTTTTTAGTCCTGTGTGAATGATTTATTCCGTTGTTCTAGATTTGTCTATCTTCTTCCACATTTTAGCTTGGCTCATCAAGCTTATCTTTGCAAACTTTTCAGCCTTTTCAAGAATGGAGTTGCCAGTAAAGCATTGGCCTCCTCAGACGAGCATTTTGACCAAACTCGCCTTCTTGCTCACGACACATCTGGTTTCTTAGGACACTTGTGGTTGCCTAGGAATGATGTTGGGTTTTACATGGTGATGACATCACCCTACCCCCGATCCTCAGGGCTGCCACGGCTCTAGAAAAGCAGGTTTAAGTGGCCAGAACAGGGTCAATTTAAATGTCTGACTGCAAACCAGTTTTCTGCAATGAAAATGTTAAAAATGTTCAGAAACCAGTTTCAACGCTGGTCTCTAGTCGGTGGAAAAGCCTCAGGGGTGAAATGGGATCAGGCCCCAGAGAACCCCACTGTGTGAGTGTGAGTGTGAGTGTGAGTGTGCGTGTGCGTGTGTGATAGATGCATGTATATTTGCATGTACGTGTGTGCATGTCTGTATGAGAGTGTGTATGTCGGTATATGTGTGTGAGCATGACTTTTTGCGTGGGTGTGGATGAAAGTGCATGTGCAGTGTGTGAGTGTTTGAGTGTGTGTGTGTATGTATGTGTGTCTACTCCCGCCAGCCTCTAATGGGGATCATGTGTGGAGTCAGCACCGCAGACACACAAAAACATGCTAACCCCCAGCCCCCATGCACGGTCTGCATTAACACACATGTGCATGCACGCACACTCACACACACACATTTTCATCCACACCCACACACAAATTCATGCACACAGACATGCACACAAATACACACACAGAGCGTGCCTCAGTCAGCGAGTTAAGAACAACTCCTAGGGGAGGTAAAGCACCAGCGTGTGAGTGTGCGCGCGTGCGTGCATTCGTACGTGTGTGTGTTTGTGTGTGTGCGTAGCAGAACACACACTCTGTTTCAGAAGGATGGGGGTTTGGGGTGAGGGAGGGGGGGTGTAAGGAAGGCGGAGGGGGAGGGGAGGGAACAAGAAGAAGGAGGGGGGTGAAGAGAGAAAGGAGAAAGATATGGGCAGTGAGCACAGGCAAAAGGATGGAAGGAGTGTGTGTGTGTGTGTGTGTGTGTGTGTGTGTGTGTGTGTGTGTGTGTGTGTGTGTGTGTGTGTGTGTGTGTGTGTGTGTGTCTGTGCCTCCACAGCCTACCAGGGAAAGAGAGGGAAAGCGAGAAGAGAGGGAGAGAAAGCAGAAGATCGACATGGAGGATAGAGTGAATGGCTGAGAATAAGAGAAAGAGGGAAAGAAGTTGAGGGGCCCTGCACAGGGGGGAGAGGAGGCCCTGTAGTTTTAGCCGAGGGGCGAGACAGTCAACAACACATGTATCCAAACGTTCAGACAAACCTCTTCATCCAGGACAATAGCAGAGCTGCAGCAGTGAAGCTCACAAACCTGCTCTGCATGTTTGTAACTGCCACAGCGTTGTCCTCTGTCATTACTCTTCATTTCTGATGCTGTGAATGTTTTGCATGTTGACCCCTGGAAGAATCAGTGTTGCCCTAGTGATACCCTATGGGGATCTAAGTCAGGGGTTCGTTCAATGCACACTTTCTGAAGACGGAAAACGATAGCGCTCCAGAGCAAATCAATGTTCAAAACAGTGTAGAAAAACAAAAGAAACAATCAAAAGTATTGATCGAGCAGGTATGAACATTGAACTGCAAACACAGCTTTATTAATCAAATAAGTCTCGAACACTTCACTTTTTTTGTTGGCTTTAACTTTTTTTTTTATATCTCTACATCGTCAGTTTGGTGAGCTCCCTAATAATGTAGTTATGTTATATTTAGATTTTAGCCTTAGATTTGAATTCAGTGATTTAAAAAATCACTGCACTAATTCAGCATTGCATTTCAGTCTTACAATTGACTGTTTCTTTTTTTTTTTTTAAATGAATAATTATGCCAAGCATTGTTCATCCTTGTCAAAACCTGCATTGCCTAAATTACCCACAGTGCAACTCCACCATCAGAATCGTTTCATTAGCTAAGTTTCCATCCACTTGTCAATTGAATTATCTGAAGTTTGGTAAAAAAAAAAAACAACGCATGCGAATAAAGCTGGTGAAAGTGTGTTTCCATCCAACGGCTTTAAATCGAATAAAAACCTGTGGGTGATGACGTCACATGCTGTCTTGCGATCAAATTGGCATATCAAATTGATTTTAGACATTTTAAAGTGTTTCCAATCATTTTCGCACTGAATCGCACAACATTCAAGCAAACATGTGCAAACAAAGTTTTTCTAGACAAAATGGATTGCGGTGTCTACCAACACATGATCAATATTGCATAAGTTGTAGTGCTTATGTGCCAGCTGATAGCGACATATCAAGCTATAGTAAGAAAACAACGATGCTATCAACACATTGCCATGATGATGCAGATGCAACTTGGCCTTTATTGTCCCTCCGGCACCGCTGCGAAACAAGTCTTTATTGAGACACGTCTCGCCGTTTGAGTGCCTTCCATTTACTCCGGAGGACGTCCCACGGCTTGTCCTAACATTTGTCGGCCATTTTGTTCGTGAGTTCCTGATAAATTAAATTCAAAAAGTCTCTCATCCCCTCGTTCGTCCACTTACATCCGTCTTTGTTGACACCCGCCATGTGTGCAGCTCCCTCTGGAGCTCTGGAGCAACAAAAGAATTCATACAACTTTTTTTCACATACCTGTTAACAGGCTAAGCTTTACATCTAGCACTAATCCGTTTTTTTTCTACAACAAGCTGATCTTCGCATACATGCCTTTTACACAACGGCCTTGTAAAGTTGAAATAGTTGTCAATCTACACATCCAGCAGACATGGGGCTAAATTATTAGCATGTAGCATCAGCATGTAGCAGTAATTTAGAGTAGTGTTCTTGTCCATCAGACTAATGTAAGCCCAAAATTCAATTTCATTTTAGCTCTGTTTTGGTCTCCACCAACTCTTGAGGAAAATATCTGTTTTTTTAGTGGCTAAATCTTCCATTATGTTCACCTGCTAGTCGCTTTGTCTGCAGTTTGGCATTGGGCATGTAGCATAAGCCATCAGAACGGTTTATCAGAACGTTTTAGCTAAAAACAGTGGCTGTGAGAATGAACCAAACTGTAAAAACAAAACAATTAGGTACAAAACGCTTCATCTAGCTAAGGGGAACTGCAGTGTCGGGTGATAAGGAACATTGAAACTTGACATAATGTCTTCTGTGTGTGATTCTGGGTCCATTTTTGACAAATACTACAACTAGGTGTGGTGTGTGTCCTCAAATCCAATCAAGGACGCATTTTGAAATACCTACAACTCCTCTCATAGCAACAGCAGCTGAGGCTCATGGGTATTGTAGTGTTTAGAGCTTTAATAAACAAGACTTCTTCGAACTGATGGCCATAACATAAACTCACTAGCAAGTCATCCAAACATGGAGGATGTCATGTTGCAGATGGAAATGCTGCAGTGAGGAAAAATACTTCCATAGCCCTTCCCAATTTATAACTTTGTTATTGTTTATTAGGTAAGTAGATTTTCTTAAGTTATGCCAACAGTACACAAGGCATTCACAAAATAGCAACAAATCCATCAACACACTTTCACAGTAGCAGTTGCTAAAACACTAAGAGCTGTTACTGGACTGTGTCTCAGCAACATGGCCATGGTCACTTGAGAACACACCGTCTCAGAAGGTGACAGAAAAACAGCATCTGAAATTACTCTACTAGTTGAAAGAAAATAACATCTGTAGACTGTCTGCACAGCCAATTATACCACCGCACAGTCATGTTTGTGTCTCTGATAAAAAAAAATAGAAAAAAAAAGGTCTTGTAACTGTTCAAACGTTTCCAAGAGGACACGCAATCTGGATCCAATTTGACTTCCAAGTCAACATATGTTTCTGTCGCAAGCTTTCAGGTCAAATGTAAATAAAAGACTGTGAGCACATCGTGTCGTGAATTCTTCACACAAAAAGTTGTATATGTATTCAGAGAAAAACACTAGCTTTGTTTTCAACTACCATTTCATCTGCAATATGGAAATAAGCTACATTTACAAGAATATAAAAAAAATCCCCATGTCAACATTGTTACTGTTAGAAATTCCAGTCCTTTGTTGGCATAAAGTAGCTAAACATGATCTGATTACGATAAACACTTTATTTTGGCATGGAAACATTCCAGCCCTTTCACTTTTCACTTTGGCCGTTTCAGTTGGACACTGACACATTATTTCATTCGGACAGCTAAATTGAGCAGAAATTGTGTTGAAATCTGAACGGTTGAAGTGAAAAGGGGAAAGCCCAAAGAAAACAACACAATCAGGAAAATAAAAGGCACAAATGCTAGAGACTGTACATGTCAAAAGCAGTTTTTCCAATTGAACTTTATAACTTTTTATTCAGCGCAGCCGGGTACGTATATTATTCCTGGCGGTATCGGCACACCCTCACTGCAGTCGGTGATATGAGGACATATTGTGAATTGTCTCCCATTTCAGAAGTCAATCGCTTTTACATTTCGATCGAACAAAGTAGAACATTTTATTTTTAGTGAGGTTATTCAAACCAGGCTAGCTGCGTCCCCCTGTTTCCACTCTTTATGTTAAGCTAAGCTAATTGCCTGCAGGCTCTAGCTCCATCCTTGACACACAGACGTGAGAGGGGTAACAATCTTTCAATCTTCTCTTCTAACACTCTTCAAGAGCGTGAATAAGCATATTTCCTGAAATGTTAAACTACTCATTTAATTCCAGAGGAAGTAAACATAAAACTGGTAAATGGCCTTGGTTTTCCAAATGACTTTTTTTTAAAAAGGTGTGTGTGTGTGTCTGTCTGTGTGTGTGTGTGTGTGTGTGTGTGGGGTGTGGTGGGTGTGTGGTGTGTTGTGTGTGTGTGTGTGTGTGTGTGTGTGTGTGTGTGTGTGTCAGTCCCTAAAGGCATGTCGCTGTCAACCCTGGGAACGTGTGTCTGCCTGGAAGTCCACAGTCCTGCCCTATAGAAATAGGCCAAGTTAGGTTAGAAAGTGTTTCATAAGCTCGAATGACTCTTTCCTTCTGCTCTCCTCTCTGCCCCCCCCCCCCCCCCCCACCCCCCCATGCTCTTGGTGTCACTGTCCCTCTCACTTAAACATTAAAACAGTCAATACACAAATGTACCCTATACTTTTACTGGAAAGTCTACTTTTATACTGTTTTCTCTATGCTGCACCATATCCCAACTTCTTCCACAACTCCCTCTTTCTTCATGTTTAATCTCTCAGAAAAGTCTCCGTTCTCATTAATATTTCCTGCATTCGGCTTTCTGATAGCTTTGTGTTCCAAGAGTAATATCCTCCCTGCTAAACTGACTGAGGGAGGTGACTGAAATACTTGAACATAAATGACACCACCGTGTGTGTTTGTAAAAAAACAAAACAAAAAAAAAACTGAATGTGCACATGTATATGTGCAGGTGTGTGCAAAAAAAGTGTGTGAGTCTCTGTCCATGCGTGCAGTTGCCGGTCTGCATGTGCTTGCGCGTGTGCGAGCATGTAATTGCATGCATGTGTCTCTATGTTTGTCTCCTTCTACCATTTGACTGCCATCTGAATCTGTGGCACGTACACCAGGGCTACGGAACAGCAGATCGACAGACAGGAGGGAGAAAAAAAAGGAACAGGAGAGGTGAGAAGGAGTGAAGAAGTATAGACGAGAACAAGTGAAGTGGTGGAGGAGGAAAAGGAGGAGGAAGCGGGAGTAGGGGGGAGTGATGAGGACACAGAGCAGAGGAAGAAAGACAGGCAGAGAGAGAGAGACGGTGAGCATGAGAGAGTTAGACAAATAGAGATACAGAGAGAGAGAGAGACAGGCTAGAGAAGGGAGGCGGGGGGGCATCAGCATACAGAGGCAGTCTGTGGTCGTCCAAGCAGCAGCAGCAGCAGTAAAAATAGGGGAGAAGAAAAACAACGATGCCTTGAAAGATTAAATTCCTGTTGGAATAGGAAGTGCAGAGAGAGGGAAGAGCAGAGACTGGGGGAGGCAATGGGAGCACTGGGTTCTGCCTGGGTGAAGGTGCCGGGTTTAGTACATATTGTTTAAAGGGAAAATCCATACTAAAATGCTCAGACACCGTCAAGAGGAACAACTGGGGATGATGGACAGTAGCTTGGGTTTCAAAGCTACTATGGACCTTGGAAGCAGAAAGAAAGAAATACTTAAAGGGTCAGTTCACCCAAATTCAGAAACAGAAACATGTTTCTCTCTATATTTGGATGACTCTAGCTCTAAGTCCTAAGAAGAAGATGCAGGAATATTTTTTTCTCCTATGACATTGACCTCAGCAGAACATAATTACATGATTTCAGACATACGTTGGTTTTTAGAAAGTGGCATACCTTTTTTTTCATTTTAAGACTACTGCTCTCTTCACATTGCACTGAATTTGGCGAGTTCTGGCACATTATCCAAATTTATCAAGTTCAACCAAAGAGATTTTTTTTCTTAAATCTTTACAATAGAGGCCTGAAAAGAGGCGGAGGTTTCCCCCATAGACTGTGTATGAAGCTGGACAACGCATCTCCACTTCCTCCCACCTTACAAAAATTAAGCCAAAAATAACAATGTGCTTCCATTTTGCGCTGGTGTCGTCATTTAGACTCGGCACAGTAGTGACCAGGGTTGGAGGCGCGGTATCGAGGTCCCACCCATACACCCTCTGGACTCATCTGTGAGTCAATCAGCTGTCATTCATGACGTTACATATAGCATCAAAAAACTAATTAAAACCAAACTTATCTGAAAAATGAACACTTGAACATCCATCAGTTTAAGAAGGACCTACAACGGCAGAAACCATCTTTGGAATAAATGTATTTGACATGTAATTTGACCTTACACACTAACATGGAAGGGGCGGGGTTAATGCATTCAAGAATTTTTTTAGCTTTACTTTTGTCATATTGTCCATCTTTTATATACAGTATATATAGTTTTTCTCATCTGAGGGTCAAAGGACGGAGGGTGTTGTATGCTCTGCCAGCATACAACACCCTCAAGGAAAATCAGTAAGAGGAATGTGGGGCCATGTAAATAAAACTGACTTGACTCGAGTGCAGTCAGAGAAAATCAACATGAACTTGTTGGTTAAAAATATGTTTTCTCATGCTTCCTATCCTGTTAATCTTCCCACAAGCCCTCAGCATTATCTTGTGACCACATTTTGACCTCCGGATTGGGAAACTCTGAAATACCCTTTCTATTGACATTCATCCAAAAATGACACTAATAATAAAAAACTGTCAAACGTTTCTGGGTGGATTTCAAACATGCCTCACTACATGGAGAATATTCATTTTTATTTACTTTGAGCTGATTAGATAATGATTCCCCCAAATGTCCACAATGGTCTTACATCTTCTCATTTTCCGTAAAACATTGGTTTGGAATTTTGATTTACATTGATTTGAGACAAAGAAAATCTTTATTCTTTAATTTATTACCCCCTAACTCCCAATGAGAAAGACTTTTTTTTTTTATTCAAAAGAATACAGATGGGGAGAAGGAAGGAAGTGATTGCCAAGTGCTGGAACAGGTCCCACATCTTTCTTAGAAGCCAATGAGCTCTGATAGAGAAATTCCAACAAACTGACTGATTGGCGCTGCAAAAGATGCCATTCAATTAGAAATGAACATGTGAATGGAATGCTTCTGAGAGGGATCTGGAGTGATGAAAAATACAGGTTTGGCAGGATTGAGCTCAAACCTGTTTGGGGATTGCTCATGTGTAAATGTGTGTATGTACTGTGTGTGTGTGTGTGTGTGTGTGTGTGTGTGTGTGTGTGTGTGTGTGTGTGCACACTCTGCCTGATAGGATAGGGGCTTCGTTAGGGTAATTACAGCTTTGCTATGTAAATAAGCCTGTCATAGAAGAGAGAGACACACCCACCTCTTTTTCAGACCCAATTAACCTAACTCCCCTGGAATTTACATACCTAACAATCTACAGCACACACACACACACACACACACACACACACACACACACATACACACACAAACACACGCACACACTATTGCATGCACACTTGTATACACTTATATACAAATATGCTTTTCCATGCATTCGTACATGCCCCAAACTTTCTCTTTCTAAACACCAGGCAGCGCAGTGTGGATGTGTGTGAAACTTCACTCCTTTTGTGCGTATTCAATCCAGGTTGAGATGGTCGATACACCCAGCCAGGTGATATCTGAATGCATAAGGCATCACCCCGGGCTAACTGGCTGCTGGAGCTGTGGTGAGCAGCATCTATCATCTGAGGCCGCTGATGAATGTCTGTCCTGAGTGGCTTTGTGGCATAGTGAGGGGAAATGAGTCATGGTGGAAGGAGAAGGGAGGAGGAGTGGGGGGGGGGAGGACGCAGAGGGGCGCAAGGGAGAGGATAAGGCAAAGAGGTAGATGATGAGAGAGAAGAGAAAAGAGTGGGAGAGAGCCCGAGAGAACTTAAGAATATTCAATACTGTAGGAATGGAAGGATGGAGATCCATTTGGAAGAAAATTAGAGGAAAAGTGAAGGTGCAGGGTGAGAGAAGAGTGTGAGGGTGGAGAAGCATGAACATAATCCGGAGACAAGAAGAAGGAGAACAAAAATGGAAGAAGTGAAAAGGAGGAGGAGAAAGAGAGAAAGAGACAGAGCCAGAGATGAAGGATGTGGGTGCATGGGGAAGAACAGAGGGAGATAGTGGCAAGAAGGCAGGAAAGTGGGTCAGAGGAGAGGACGACAATGTGGAAGAGAAGGAAGAAGAGAGTGATGAGGCGAGGTGGAGAGAGAGAGAGAGATACCAGCGGGAAACACAAGAGAAGGATCATAATGGAAGTTTGAAGGGCAGCGTTGCCAGTTTGCCGAAAACCAAATAATAAACCGAAAAAGGCTCCAGAGTTTGCAAAGAATATAAATCTGTGCCAAAGGTCTGCTCCAGGGTTCAGGACTCACTATTCATGTAGGGAAATTGGTTACAGGTATAGAATTGTATTATAAACCATAGCTAAGAAAACAGTTTGACACATAAACCACATGGAAGTTGTTGAGGTTGTGAGTATCTCAGCAGAAATGTGATTGTATTATTTATGGCAGATCCAGGCTCAGTTAATATAACTGTAATACATTATTGACAGAGTACAATGTACAGAATAATCAGGCTGCTTCTAAATCAGTTTCATGCTATTTCATTATTTTGGTAGCATGGAAATCCAGACCCAAATCTGAAAG
>NC_045752.1:4552116-4552235 GCF_008692095.1 Etheostoma spectabile
TGACATTGAGTAATGAAAGTCGCCCACCTCGAAAGGGCGGCACCAAGCGTGCATTTGAAAATATCACTGCGCGCAATTGGATAACACTACGACCAATCACAACAATACACAGGGTGACG
>NC_045752.1:4552245-4554183 GCF_008692095.1 Etheostoma spectabile
CCCATACGCTTAGCTACCAGCGGAGCTAACTGGTAGATTAAACTGTCCTCCTCTGTTTCGCTCGCCTCTGGCCCGCCTATATCAGATACACCGATGTTATTGGTGCAGCTTGGCTACAAGGGTATAGTCAATGAGCAGCATTACTTTGACAAACTGACCGAAGAGCCGGTTGATTAACCCGACTTGTGTCACTGAACCAGGAAAATCGATTGCCAAACGTCAGAGAACCAACTCACTTGTGGGTTTTTTTTTTACCTCATAAGCGCCTCCACAGGAGTGGTGGTAGAATCAATCAGGAGCCGAGCAGCACCAAAAGAGTTGTTGAAGAGTTGTAGATTGGAGACCGCACACCCGGCTACTGAACGAGGCCGAATGTAACCAAGCAACCGCTCGAGTCTAATGTAATCAAGCGGTGTCTTGGTTCTCGGCAAGTTTGAGTTATCAATCAAGCCTTGTTTCTGATACATTTTAGATCATTTTTTTCATGGCAGTTCACACATTATTGATAGGGAAGTACGTCACATACAAATACACGTCATGTTTTCTTGGTATATAATAATAAAACTAAAGGGAGACTTGGTATACAGCCCGATCCGGTAGGGGAGAGTTCTAGCCCGACCAGGCTCCTCTCTTTACCCTGTCTCTCTTGGTTTTGCTGTAATAGTTTTAGACAGCTGGGGACATCCTTTGATACACTGAGCTCCTCTCTCCTCTATCTTTCCATCTTTTCATTTATGTGCATCCATGTCCCAGAAATGCGTGTTACTAACCTAGCTCTGGGGAGTCATTCCCAGCATGTTCCCTCGGATCAGAGAGGCTCCAAAATCATGGTAGCAGCTGTCGCCATGGTCCCGCTACACGTTCTGCGGTGCCATGTTCATCTGCTACACTCTGCGGAGCCCAGCTACGTCCTGCTGTGCCTTGTAATGCCGCACAGTGCCCTGCTATGCCATGAACTACTACAAGAAACTGCTACAAAATACTATTTTTTCTATTTTTGTTATTTCCACTAACCAACCGGCCCGTCAGAACACCGCCTACCAAGAGCCTGGGTCTGTCCGAGGTTTCTGCCTAAAAGGAAGTTTTCTCGCCATTGTCGCACTGTTGCTGCTGGAGGAAACTAATAGAACGGTTGGGTCCGTGAAATTCTGGAGTGTGGTCTAGACCTACTCTATCTGTAAAGTGTCTTGAGTAACTCTTGTTATGAATTGATACTATAAATAAAATTGAATTGAATTGAATTGGTAGTTATGTTAAGTTAAATGTTTCTTACATGGTAGGTAGGCTGTCACGAGGAGACCACACCAGGCAACTGTACAAGACCGTAACCATGCCTAGTTCATGAGTCTATGGAATCAAACGGGTGTCTAGGTTCTGGGCAAGTTTGAGTTATCAACCGATCACAGAAGCCTTTATAGCTCGTACATTCATTGAGATAAACAGCTTGTGTCTCTTCAGTTGGGTGCCATTAAACCATTGCAGATTAGGTGTCACGTTGGCTCAGTGGTTAGCACTGTCGCCTCACAGCAAGTCGGCCTGGAACGGCGTTCTCACCAGTTTTGATCCCTGGTCTGGGTGGGTCCTTTCTGTGTGGATTTTGCATATTCTCCCCTTGTTTGTGTGCAAAACATGTACGTTAGAACCTACTCCAGTCTTTTAGGGTTAGGGTAGACAGAAGTACTCTGTTGCTGCTGGAAATTTTGCCAGATGTCACTCTTTTTGGCCGGATGTCTGTTACTAGGACTATCGTTAACTGCTCCTAAGATCTGTACAGGGTAAATCTAGACCAATCTGAGTTTTATGTTGGACAACTGAAATAACTTTTGAATGTACACGTTCCACCAAAACAAATTCCTTCCCAAGGTTATTTTGCAGTGGCACCGTGGCTCTGTCAGGCCATAAAGATTGTGATTAGTTTAAAGAAATGCCAATAAACCA
>NC_045752.1:4554193-4570618 GCF_008692095.1 Etheostoma spectabile
TTTTTCTCCCATCTCAGAATGCTGTGTGAACCAGCCTGACCTTCCTCCCCAGTGCTGTGGAGGACGGTCTGGCAAAGGAAGACTGGCGTTGGTTCCCATGCTGCCCCCTGCTCCCTCCATGAGGAATTTTGTTTCTCTGTGAATAACAATAAAGGCACATTAATCATTGTACATTTACAAAAAAAATGTATTATCTATCGTGCATAGTAGAAAGGGTTAAATCGAACAAATTAACTACAGTAATTACGTACAACTGCCAATAACACTGTTAGAAGGTGGTGTGCTTAGATGAAGGTAGGATGGAAACATGGATGGACCAGAATGAAGCACACTACAAAACACTAACAACCTTATCTGCTCATCTGCATTTGATGAAACAGAAGAAAGGAAGAAGTACACAGTGATGCTGCTTGTGTTTATTCTGTGCAAAGGAGGAAGAGCTGTTCCCAAGATCATTGGGTTCTTGGATCAATACTGTTGCTATGATGAGACAGTGATAGAGTTTGTGGTCTAGAGCTTAAAAGATACCTACGCCATCACTTTCTTCCGTTCTCCTTCTCTCTGGGAGTACGTACACACTGCTCTGTTCACACTATGCGGACCTTTTTACACCCAAAAATGTAACTTGTTTGAAAGTAGTCTCCAGAGTGGGTTCATCTGAAAATGTCAGCATCATATTTTAGAGTGGATATGGGAAACAGAACTTTTGGGAAATGATGGCATAAGCCTATTCTAAACCTCTAGCCCTCTCTGGGATCACTCATTTTGAAAGTACATATTTTGACGACTTTGCCATTATTAAATTTGATCAACAGCCAGAAGCTGGTTTACAGGTGGATTTTATTAGCCGCAATAAATTACTATGTTATGTCCATTCCGTTTTCAACAAAAAAAAAAGTTTCATTTGGACAAAGAAGAGGAAATTTAACAATTAATGAAAATGCTGGTGAGGACGTGTGTTGTTTTTGTATGCAAAGAGCAGTCTAAACGTAGCCGGTTTAGTGTGGACGCAGTCGCAAATACAAGTATTAAAAGATTAAAAAGCAATGCACAGCCAGACCAGTCATTGCTGATTATTCTCTATTAAATATGTGTGCATAAGCATGTAATTCTACAAATAATTCCACATCCAATAGATAGCTATGACTGGAACAAAGAAAATGGCGGAAGGAATAGAACATTTTAAGGTGTTTTTTTTTTTTTTGGTGTCTTGCTTTGCATTTGTGTGAAATTTAGTTTAAGTACAATTCAATGTTATGAACGTATCACTTGTGAAACAACATTAGTCTAACTCTTTTGTATCTTTCAGTACATATTTGTTGCCATACATTATTGGTTCACCAAGGTACATTCTTGCCATTTACCCTGTTATTCCTCTATTCTTTTATATCATGTTGGCTCATCATGTTTGAAAAAAAAAATAAGCCCTACCACACACATTTAGAAATGTTTTTTTTTCCTCTCTCTCCCTCTCTCTCTCTCTCTCTCTCTTCCTTACACACACACACACATATACATGCGCTTGTCTCCACACATACACACACCAGCGCGCGCACAAACACACATGAACACAGACAGTCAGCTGTGCCCTTCCCACAGCTATAGCACGAAAACAGAACACACTCCCTGTTCCTGCTTATACACACACACACACACACACACACACACACACACACACACACACACACACACACACACACACACGCACACACAAACTCTGCAACTGCCCTCTACACACACTCTTAAAGGGACAGGACACAGACTTATACATCACTACCAAGAGCAAACCGCATACCTGAACACTAAACATGTACAATAGCTGTGGCATACATTATAATGGTCTGGATTCAAATGTTGTGTGACTGTGAACACAATGCTAACAAAATATTTGAAAGGTAAACTAGAGCAAAGTGTCATTTGTTGGAATAGTTTGGGAGTGGCTGACATATTGAATTCATTTTTTCTAACACTGAGGTAACAAAGCAAGAACTTACAATGTGATTGTATAAAAATGTAAGAGTTTACAACAAGAAACTAATAGCAACAATTTGTGCATGATGATTTCTAAGTGTTACATATTGTGTGGATTCACAATTTATTTTTAGTCAAATGGTAGGTTTGGGTGCTTACAGTTTGATTGAAATAAGTATACTGATGTACTACATTGCAATGTACTACAGTGACCATGCAAATGACCATAATGATACTGTAATGTAATTGACCAACAATCTGAATGAAATGTCCACATTTAAATTAGGCAAATGGTAGGACCTTAAAATGGAAACACAATGAATGCTGCTCTAAATCTGCTTTTTGGTAAAGATGGACAAATTTGGAGCAACAAAGGAAACTATAAAAACTGGATGTGGCAGCCTTAACAGAAGTTCCAAATTATTACAAGACAGTGAGGATGAACAATATGAACAAACAGAGGTATTTTTGTATTGCATTAAAAATTGGTTTCCTTTTTGCAGTAATATGATCGGGTAACTTGATTACATCAGTCAGTGCTGTGCACAATCTGTAGGAGGGTCAGGGGTGATAGAGGCACCCTTTATGTGTGTTGAGTAGGGGAAATGTACAAATATGTCCTGAGGGCTTACTCTTGGACGGGTACTTGGGTTGAACATAGGGGCACTTCAGGGGGAATTTAGGCCAACCCAGGTGGGCATTTGGGCCAATCAAGTGTTGTTCTGGTGGGACATTAGGACAAATCATGGTCTACATACATATCATGGTTACATAAAAATTTCAAAATAGTAATAGCAATTAGTTATAGCATTTTGGTATTGTACATGAACACAATGCAATGTAAAGCCTGAACTTAAAGGCCTTCAGAAGAGACCTTGAACTTGAGCGAAGTCGACAAAAACTAAGACACTGTGGCTTTAAGAAGCCCCCACCCTCTCACAACAGGGGGGGCGTGAGCTGAATCCAGGAACAGCGATTGAAAAAAAAAAAGCTCCACCAGTGGACTGTTTCAAGTCACCCCCGGCTGAAACCCTGCCTGATTTGTGGGCAATGTTGGGGATGTAGAAAAAAAAGGAAACCGGAGCAAAGAGAGCGCAAGGGAGAGATAGGGAGACAACACTAACTGGGTAGCTATGGAGATAGTAGGTTTTCCTGGTAGCTTTCTTTGACAGGTGTCGAGTGGGATAAAATAAAGTATCAGAACATCCTCCAAGATGTACGGCAAGGGTAAAGGAGCTGTGGTCCCCTCCGATAGCCAAGCAAGAGAAAAGTAAGTAAATTATTGCACTGTCACAACAGAGATCCAGCCAAGAAGAGTGTGCTAGGTAGCTAAACTTGCTAACAGATGTGAGGCAGGTCAGACACTTGGGCAGGAGCACGCATGTTCAGCAAGCTCTTTTTTTATTAACATAAAAAGCTACAAAAGTGATGCTGCGATAGTTTGTTCGTTGTGTTTTCCACTTTTTGTGTCGTGGTGCCTCTTGCATCTTCCAACTACACAGGCATGGCTGCTAAGTTAGCCCAAGCAGCTAGCAACACTGCCAGTTTCACTCTTGTCTACCTTGTTTCTTTCAAATTCAAAACAAAGACTGGCTGTTTTAGCGACCAAAGTTGCACCACTTCTACGAGGAGGTGTTGCTGCACATGTTTCCAGTAATAATGCATAGCGTGCACTCGGGGCTGAATTGCCTATGAGGAGCGTTGATGGGGGTCCCACTTTAGTACCATCTCTTCCCTCGCCTCAGTGTGAGGAACAATGCATTTGGAATGACGCCGTGCATTGTAGCTAGCTGGCTTTTGTGTCGCCTCGCGGAAGCAGCAGGTAAAAATAGAATACAGCTGTTTGGGGCTTTGTCACAAAATAGCACAGTAACGTGTTCTAGAATTGTTCCACAGTGATACTCTGTCTCCGAACGCTGGCTACATTGTATCCATGTGTGTTGTGTTATGTGTGTGTGTGCGTGCGCGCGCGCTCAGCGGAGACCCACTGCTACGATCTCCGAGCAAGGAGAGCTGCGCCTCATAACTTTTGTGGCCCGTACAGATTCGTCTTCAGTCACCCCCGAGTTGTGCGAACGAGTGCTGGAGATGAACTGCTTGTGATTTGCCGCCACCGCCTGCTGTAGGAAACCCAAAACACAGGCTTTTCAGTGGCTGTTTTGTCAGGAAGCTTAGGTGGTGTTAGCTTGGGGAGCTGTAGCCCTCCAATCCCTTTGTCTGCACGCCACCGTCTCGATGTCTGTTGTTCGCTCAGGAGATGCATATCTCACGTTTACCAACTAAACAATCTGCAGGGGCTTCAAAAATACTCTAGAATATTAATTCAACAAACGTCTATGTATCTATTCTGAAAAATAGATGCCAGTATCTGCAGAGAAGTTTCTTTGCTTAATAGTCACCGCTAACAAAGCCAACTAAGACCCGTACATGCTTTCATTAAACTTTGTTAGATGTAATTGTTTTAGAGCCATGTGCTGTGTTAATGGGCAATGGTAGTTCATATTACACTACAGCTGAGTAACCTAGATGTAAATAAGTGGTAGGGGCCCACAGGTGAATGCTTATGGCATTATTCCTGACACCAGATGTGTTGGACACTACAAACACTCACTCTGACTGGCTGGACCAGTCAGCAGAGAAGGGAACTCGAGTGGGACAAAGTTGTCAGACTCCTGTATGTTTGGGTGAATATCTGCCAGCAGGCATCCCATTACCTCTTTAACCTCACAACTTCTTTCGCTGTGTTGTGAACCCAAATTCTTTATTCTTTCTTTATGCATCACTCTTCTAATGTCTTTCTTCATCTGCCTCCCAACTCTCACTTCCCATCCTTTGCTGCTCCTCAAAGTCCTCATCCTTCGCTTCAGCGTTGAATTATTGAGACAGACTGAAGCAGCTGCTCTCAGCTTTGGGTCAGAGTTGAGAGAGACAGGAGAGAAATAAAGAGACAGAAGAGAGGGAGATATGGTGGGCAGACTCATCCATGTTTAAAGAAGGGGTTTTGTCGTGAGCCTCAGGCGGGATGTCAGGTGTGCCGATGGTGTACATCAGGGACTTTTCTCACTTTATGGGAGTAAGCGTATGCACGCGCTGATGTCCCATCTCAGACTGTAAGTGGGAATGGCGGGGAGGGAGGTCAGAAGGTCCCCTCACGCAGTGCAATGGCAGAAGTAAATCTAGTATCAGCTTGAGAAAGGATGGGAAAATGCAAAAATCAAAAGCCAGTAGAATGTGATTCTAGCTTTATGGTGCGAAATGTTGGTGTCACCAGGTCATATAACCATAAAAACTAGGGTGTAAGGGTTGCTGGAGCTACCATTCAGATTTTTTCTTACCTTGCCATTTGAATATAATTTCACATTCTGGCTGTCAAAAACGACCACTGCTTTACTTCTATTTTTTCTCCATCCTGACTTGACTGATCCCTGTATCTCCTATTGTTAAGACTATTTTTTTTTCTCCTCTGCCTTTACTCCACTGTCCTACAGCTGCTCCCTCTTCTTACCCCCCTCCCCTCCTTCTCCTCAAACTTCTCTTCCTTTTCTATGAGCTAGCTTCTGAGCTTTAATAATGCAGTAGGCCAGGTGCACGCACACGCAACCTCTTTTGCAATCCACACAAAAACACATACGCACACACCACACATAAAAATTTCATTGAAGGCCTCTTGGGGGGGATCTACAGTGGGATCCTCGTATCCCCAGACGTAAGACCAAGTCCTTCACTATTCCCTTCTCATCAAACTCTTTTAGAAAGCTACACGTGTTAAGCAAGCCAGTAAACCTGCAGTGAACAGGCAGATGCAAACAGTATCAATATTTGAAGCACATGCTGTGTCTTAATGCATCCTGTGAGCTTTTGCCAGGCATTTCAAAACTGTCAAAATCAGTATAGATGCAGGGGATCTACATGTGTTAAAGTGTGATTAGACTGCAAAGTGCAGAGTTAAAATATTTGTGTGTGTGTAGCTCAATACTAGACTGACTTGCAAGTGCCTTACACTCTACACCAGCGGTCACAAAGAGCACTGTGACCTACAAATTGCTAGAAGCCTCAGAAAGTGGTCAGATTCCCCTGGCTAAAGTGGTGGCGTATGTGTGTTTAGCCTCTTAAGAGCATCGGCCATTTGTACAACAACCAATCTGTCCCACTGTCTGTGTTGAATAAGTAAGGCAGTGCAGCCAGGATATTATTGCTGGTAGATATTTGTGCAGTATTGTCAATGCAATTCATTGAATAATATTAACCAGTGTGAAGCACTCCGGGAAGTTTAGAATTCAAGCACCACTTTTGCTTTGTTTGTTTGTTCATCTGGATGTCTGCCTGCTCATGTACTGTATGTTTTCTTATCTTGGTGACAATCTGCAAGAGGGGAAGCTCAGCCATTTTTTACCTTCCGTGCAGGACGGCCTGCTGTACACACACACACATACACACGTGCATTGCCCATTGAAACTACTATCACTTTATACAGGACTGGTCACCAATCGCATGTTCAACCAGCAATTGACACGTTCATAGTACAACACGTCACACTTTAATATGTGGTCAGCATCATTGTTTTTTCCGATACCGTTGCTAAAATGATATTCTTTTAAAACGGTGCCGGCGCCTGTACTGATACTTTTAAAAAAAGACGAGAGAGCACAAATTTACAGTTGGTCCCATTAAAGAACGGCTCGTTCATTGCTAAAGGTCAAGTGGTCAAAATGTAAGGATTTATTAAAAATGTAATAATAACTTATATCAATAACTTACTTCAGCAGTAAATGGCTTTTAAAATGACAAAACAACCACTGAATGGGAAAAGGGTATTATCCAATAATTTTGAATGCACCTTGAGGCTTACCAGTTTCAACAAAACGCACCGTCTGTGTTGTTTTTCCGACAACAGCAGCTGCACACCGTCATCGCCTCTGATAACGCCTAAAACGCTGGTATCGGGAAGTACTGGAGTTTATGCACCGATCCAATACCAGATGATAAAGCCTGACAGAAAATCTACATTAAAGCATCACGGATCAGGACTCTGTATTGGCCAAAACGCAAGTTCAGGTATCACAATCCGTATCGGGGATAAAAAAATTGGATCGGATCATCTCTAGTTACGTCCCCGATGTTGGAATACAGTCACACTGTACATGGTTTAGCTGCCAGCTTTTTAACAGTGTTTAAGCCAGTCACTAGCTAACGTAAGCGTTACCTGCCAAGTGTAGTGTTAATGAGCATCCCGTGCAGCGGTGCTTCTGTCATCTCCGTCCATATTGGAGCATCGAAAAGAAGCGCAGGCGTTAAGTGGCACCAAAAAAGAGGCACAGAAATTTGCGTTGCTATTTGGTCCTGTAGATACCAGTGCCATCGATTTGGCACCGGTGCTATATTGGCACCGGTTTAAGTACCCAACCCTAATGCTCAGCCCAGGTTCCGAGGACCCATTCAACCACTGAGTCAGAAAAGGGGTTTACTGTGTATGGCCTGCTGACGAGCACTCCTAATGACCAGCAGTATGTAGTCCAGGCATGGCTGTTTCAGTGTCCATGGTTTATAGAGAAGGTTGGTGAGAAAGTAGAGGTAGGTGGATGTAAACACTTCATCTATAGTTGTGTCTGAATTAGTAGCATTGTCCTACTTTGTTATCATACCAGATGCCTTTTATTGTGTGTGCTTATTAGTATGTGGAGTGCAGATTGCGTTGACATCCGAGCAGAACTGATCATGTGTCATGCTTGAATAATAACTTTGGTGCTTTCGGATTTAGATCTTTTGACATGTTAAGAAAACACATTTTAATTATCCAATTCTTAAGAAGCAAGCATTTAAATCTGCTAACTGCCACCCCTCCTTCTTTGATGACGTTTAGAAAACGTTGCGTTGTTTCTATGTGAAGGGCAAGGTGTGATCATTAGCAACCATTGGCTCCATACTAAAGTTACTATATATTTGCCTATTCATATATTTAAGGGATTACACATTTTTCATACTAGCAATGCATGTTTAAAGCATTTGCATACCATGGTAAGAACTGGTCGGGCTGTATCTCCATTATAACACACTCCAACAATTGGTGCCTTTTCTTTTTCTCCAATGCACCCATGTGCTCATCTCATCTGTAGCTTGATTCAAGACACAAAAATGTGCAGGGCTTTAACACCCCCCTATGTGGACATTTACTTTGTTTATGGTTATTTTCATAGGGATACACTTAAGTGTAGACTATTAATTAAACAGGCCGATGCTATATATTATAGCATTTATAGCCTAAGATCATTTGCAACACTTGTTCCTAAATGTATATTCATTAGAAAAAAGCATACGCAATAAAAGTGTGTGTGTGTGTGTGTGTGTATGTGTGTGTGTGTGTGTGTGTGTGTGTGTGTAATCATAAAAGCCATAAAACAATAAATAAAAAAATACAAACTATAATAGAAGAACCATAAAAGCAGAGAAAATCCTCAGAAAAGACATCTGATCAATCATGCCTCGTTATTCTTCAGAGACTTTAAAATTATCCTGAAGTTGTGATAGCGATAATTTTTATTATTAATTAATCTGCCAATAACTTCCTCTGTTTTAATCTTTTAGTCAACAAAACTGAGAAAAATGCCCATCACAATATCCTGGAGCACAAGGTGACATCATTGAATGTCAACAGTCCAAACCCCAAAATATTCTGTTTGGTATATTGTAAGACCAAGAAAATCAGCAAATCATCACACTTGTGATCCTGGAGTCATCATTTGTTTTGGCATATTTTCTTGAAAAATTAAGTGATTGTTTGGTTACCAAAGTAGTTGACTGATTAATCGACCAATCCATTTTGATTTCTGTGGTGTCACATGTTCATTGTCTTCACTCCAAAGCGGCCTGTTCAAAGGAGGCTTTTAGAAGAGAGGGTTTCACCTTACAGTGCGTTCCATTTGTACTTATACTGTATGTCGGAATTTTGGGTGGAAAAGTTGGAAAAACGCTCCCTGAACTTTGATTTCCGAGTTGGGAAGTTGGGACAACCTCAAACTCAATCCAACATGGCTGCCCTGTGCATCAACTGCAGTGAAAGCTGTTAGCTTGTAACATACAGTTATTAGCACTTCTGTCTTATTTGTGTCTCACAAATGGCGCT
This sequence comes from Etheostoma spectabile, assembly GCF_008692095.1. Taxonomy (NCBI): domain Eukaryota; kingdom Metazoa; phylum Chordata; class Actinopteri; order Perciformes; family Percidae; genus Etheostoma; species Etheostoma spectabile. The sequence goes on from NC_045752.1 coordinate 4,563,285, forward strand.
TACCCACTGCTGACTCGGCCGCGGTGCCCCCGTCCTTTATCCATTGCAGATTTTGTACCGCCTCGTGGGGCGAGCGTGGCTGGTCATCCCAGCAACACCGCAGGAAGTGTGTTGTTTTTGATTCTCGGCATGTGGCTGTTGCCACAGCCAGACGACTAATTAATTTAGTTTCAAAAGAAGCTGAAGGCAGCACAAAAAAAACACAGCTGGCTAAACTATTTCAAAATGGAGGGTTTGTTCAGCACACACCCCGTCTGTCGCTAGCAATGATGACACAATGATTGGTGACAATTCTCTCTGACCAATCAGTAGTCTGCAGGTTTTCACGTAAACTTTTGATAACTATTCAGCTCGCTTGGAACCTTGACGGAGGTGGTACTAAAAAAAGCACCTGTTGGCTAGTACCAGGTACTTTTTCCCCCAAAATGTCCACAAAAAAGTCAAGCCAAGCAGGTACCATGTAGTGGATAAACGCCATAAATGAGTCGTACACCTGTATTCCTATATCTTGTTCCTGACCAACTTCTACCCGTGGACACGTTAAGCTGTTTAAGCACACTAGTCTTGCTAACGGTGGCTAACCTGGCTAAAGCTACCCCACAATGGGTGTGACGTCATTCCCAGCTCTGAGTTTTGGGGTAAATGGAACACACTATTATCACTGAGTATCTTAGGAGAATGGTGATGCATAAATATATAGATACATTCTGCTGTGGCAGATTACCCTATGCATTGTCTTTAGAACACGGTGATAACAGTGATACCGATCCAAAACCTTTTTTTTCCAACTACATGTCATGTTACGAGGCTTGATAGCACTAAATGTGCCGAAATAAACCTCTTCATCCCACCATTTAACCACAAAAGCAAATGGGCTGTCTGTGGTTAAAAACGAACTGCACAACAGCCGTATTATCTCAAAACCATGTTTCATTGATCAGTTCATTGACTAATGATGGGGAGTATGACATTGAGCTACTGTCCTTCTCATTAGGACCTTATTGGCCTGTCAGAGGACTGTCTGCTCTGGCCACACAGGGCACTGTCATATCCACGCTGCTGGTCGATTGATGGTCCATTAACAGCCTATTAAACACGACTAAGTGAAGGCGTTAGGAGTACAATGTTGGGCCAATGGGGTTTCCCACTCCACAGCGTGGTTCTGGTGTCTGTTAATAGACCCTGGTGGATTGCTGTTATCAAGTGTGCCTGGCCTGTTATAATGATTTTTAAAAAAAATCCCAAGCGAGGTTTAAAAAAAAAAAGAAGTTGGAATTTGTGGCAGTGCTTGTTGTGTGCAGCTGTTCTTTCAGTATTTGGTGTTTTCATTCAGATCACAATTATTTTCATGCAGGTCAGCAGGCGTTTTTCAGCTTCTGCTGTGATTTGACGACTGGATGCTTAGGGTTGGTAAGATGCCTATGGGCGTTAGTGGTAAACCTATACAGGCCAAAGAAGTGCTGCTAAAAAGATTTATTTTTGATTGAAAGCTGTTTTCCAGCAACCAAGGAACCTTTTTAGAGGTGCTCTAGAAATTCACCTGCATTTCAACTAAAGATGGTCCGATACCATTTTTTGCTTCCCGATACCGATTCTGATACCTGAACTTGCGTATCGGCCGATACCGATTACTGATCCGATACCATTGTGTCTTATATTTTATTATGTTTTAACAACTGTATAATACTATCCCTGTATAGATGTGATATGATTTCTACTTTTTTTTTGTCCGTCTGGCTCAGGTTTAACTCTTTGTGAAACAAACGCAAACAATGAATGCCGCAGAAGTTTCTTTTATCTAGTTTGACAGTCAGTCATGGAAGGTTAACGCTAAAAGAACAAAGTACTTAAACGAAGATTTTCATTAGGTTTTTTTTTTTTTACATGGTATCGCATCGATGTATAAACTCCAGTACTTACCGGTTCCAGCGTTTTAGGCAGTATCGGAGGTGATACCAATACTGGTACCAATACTGGTATTGGTATCAGAACATCTATAATTTCAACCATGGGAACCTAGAGATGTTTTTAGTTACGGGGTCGTGGTTTCTGACCTCCCAAAAGTCCCTGCTAATAAAGCAGTACTTTGTACGGCTGACTAGGCCTGCATGATTCTGGGGAAAATACAAATCAGTTTTTTTGCTTAGAATTGATATCACAATTCTCTGCTACAAGTTTTTGAACCATGACAAAACAAAAGAAATTGTCAGTACCAAACCAAGGATATTATTACAGTTTTGTATTTTTCATTGGTTTTTATTTTCATTTTGTTTTGACTTTTTGTTTTCAAATTACGTTTAGTTTTTAAAGCGGGTTTGCTAGTTTAGTTTTTATTGTTTGAAAATGCATAGTTTTAGTTTTTATTAGTGTTAGTCTTTTTTGAAATATGGGTTATTTGTTGGGATTAGAAAAGGTTAGAAAAACCTAACCGGCCAACAGACTAAAGATCAACAGGTGTTTTGAACTTTGGGTCGAGTAAAGTGGCGAACCTTTTTTGAAGTCAATCAACTCACGCACGGTTGTCTCCGTCATGCTGCTGGCCCTACGAATCAATATGTCCAAGCCTGTAACGTCACCGGGGTTAGCTTCTGTTTCGGGCAAAGGGGGCTTGGCGTTCTCCTTTACCTTGTTGAGGTAAGCTAGGTTAGCCTCCTTGTGTCGTTTCTCAAATGTAGGCTACTTTCATATTCATGGGATGTTTCCCTGTAATAATCTGTCCACATATTTTACAACCTTCCACTGCAAGGCACTTGCTTTTATCTGACACAATCATAATCAATACGACTCTGCCGCTTTCTTCCGACTTTTGGTAGCGCCACGAGGCCAGGCAAGGGGCACGGACTGTTTGTTGTGTTCATTTTTACATGGAATGTCAGAAATTATACACGTCTATGGGAAACAGCACGGTCGGAAACATATGAAGTTATTTGCTCTATGAAAGACATTGACAAAGACGAAAACTGAGGACATGTACTCGATAATTTTAACCAAACACAGATGTTTTTGGCACCTATAGCACATTGCACATCACCACAAGCCTGTAAACATAGAGGCCTCAATGAAGAGAAGGGAGAGCATTGCAGCGATTGGGAGCACATTAAAACCTATGTTATACAGTCTGTTTAAAAGTCACAGAAGAAAGTAGTAGCGTTTGTGATGCAATTGGCTCGTAAAATTAAATGAGATCCAAAGTCATTAAAAACTTTTGGTTAATTTTTAAATCAAATCGTTTTAAAAATTAAATAGTGAACAGGGTGAATCGAGATCCTGATTTTATAACGATTAATCGGGCAGGCCTACGGTCGACCAGCAACTATCAAAGTGAAGGCAACAGTACGTAAGGATGCTGACTGGTCAAACATAAGCCTCGAGGCAGCAACGACTTGTGTACAGCATTCAATCATACGGCATGCAATGTCATTAACGTTTAAATTACAGTTATGCAGCCGACAGTTGTATATATTAAGCAACAAACCATATAAAAAGTTAAAAAACAATATAGAAGATGTCAACAAACACTATAGAAGAAGTCAACAAGCAAGAAAAACAAAAATGTAATCTTCCGTTGTATCTGCTAATTGGGTGAATAGGTTATGTGCTTAACCTAAAAGCCCTCACTCATCCTGCCTACTGGAAACGGGCACCTTGACTCTTCTATGTCGTTTTTTTCAGCATCTATTCAAACGGCGTGTTATTTTCAAGCAAAGACACTTTTTTTATTTCAAAGTTGTTCTGTCAATACCTAGTCTTTTTTTCTTTTTCTTCAGATGCGGTAAAGATGCAAACATAAAAAAACTGAAATGTTAAATCCCCAAAAATAGTTCTCGACTATTAGCTCAAGGGCTTAGAGTTTATGGGATAGTTTGGTTGAAAATAGTTTTTGTTGCTCTGCTTTTGGTTGTGAATCAAATGGGCCGCCCGTATAAATCAAGTCTTAGTTGCAAAATAGGCAAGATAGGAAGGAAGAGTCTGAGGCTGTCTTGCAAATTAAGGAGGCTGAACTTGGTCACTAACCTTTTTTTTTTCTTTGCATTTCAGGTTAGCGTTATACGTGTACGAATACCTGCTACATGTGGGAGCACAGAAATCCGCACAGACCTTCCTGTCTGAGGTAAGATGGCATCCACGACTGTTTATACCTTTTTGTGTGAAAATTGCTTATCTAGAGCTAGCGAGATGAGATAAAGAATTGATGAAAAATCTCCAGCCTGGAAATCAAACGTATGTCACATGGGCCTTGATGACTAATGAATGTGAAACAGCTTTCCTCATTATTCAAACTGTACATACTAAAACCCAGCCATAGTGTACTTACGCTTGTCAGTGCAAACGTGATTACAGAGCATGAGGTGTTGCATCAATTTTTCAAAAGGAAATCCTATAGAGTTACACCAGATCATGCTCCCCGTCATGGATAATGTTAGTGTACGAACAACTGCTGCAGTTGTCTGTGGACGTTGTAGACACACAGTATGTAGGCATTGTAGTGTTTTGTATACATTTCCGCCTAACAGCCTTTTTTGGGTGTAAACAGGCTAGCGGTGCATGGGTGTACGTCTTCCTGGTTCCAAAACACTTTTCACATGTAAAAAATAAAAAAAGGAACACAAAACAGAGATATAACCGAAAGAAGAGAGTCGAGAAGATGGAGAACGACAGAGGCAGAAAGATGCCTATGTTCACGTCCGAGGCCATTGACAGTTTGAGACTAACTGATTATATGTTCTTAACCCCTGGACCTGCAGACATAATCCTCCTCTCTAGTGGCCGCAAGTGACTCTTCTCTCCTCTCCTCTAGATTCGATGGGAGAAGAATATTACATTAGGGGAGCCTCCCGGATTCCTCCATTCGTGGTGGTGGTAAGTGTCACTTTCAGTTTGTTTTTTTTCCTTGTTTGTTTTGATACAGTCAGCCTTTCCGTATTATTTGCTTGAGCGTGTAAACAGTTTTCACAGTATATTTCCTAAGCTGCCCCACACATACACACTCGCTGATATTTAGGTTTGGGAACCAAAACTCAAATTGGAAATATCAATTTTCTTCTTCTGTGTTATAAGCATGTGACCTGTTTTCACTCCCACACTCAAAGAAGATCAGTAGGGTTGGGAATCTATATATGGATTTTAACAATTTTAATTCTAGTTATTAAATCGTTAATAACTGGAATTGGTAAGCAGAATCAAAGTCTATTGATTGGACTCTGCTGTCCATCCCGACTCTACATAATTCATTACTGTCATACGCACAAACAGTAGCTTCATTTGAACTTCCACGGTCTGAAGTGTCATGGAAGAGCCCTAATTACATTTTGAATAGATTCAACTTTTTTATATAAACTTACAGATATTCATGTACTTGATTTAATTGGTGGTACTTTAAAATTAAGATTAAAAATGACTTCCATAGGTGGGAGGTCTAGCAGAGTCTCAGCCTTGGGGTTGACCAGAGTCATCGAGGGCATGACCCCTCCCTCCCCGTCTTCTCCCCTCTCCTCCAGTTCTCTGTCCTTCACCCCCCCTTGTTCCTGAAACAATAGATCCAGATGGTTGAGAATGGACTCCCCTCCCCCTCCTCACCCTCTCGTCACCCTTTTGTGTGCCCCCAACCTCCCACTTTTCTCCTTTGTTCGTGTGGGAGAGGGATTCTTAGCAGATTAACCCTTTGCATTCCATCTTCCTTTGTGTCATCTCTCACTTCGCTGTCCGTCGCTAACCCACTCCCCCCCCCTCGTGTCATGTCTGCCCCTGGCTAAGATTTTGACCCCTAGGGCTCATCTTGAGCACCGATCAGCAGTTTTGCTTGTTTTTGGACAACGCTGTCACCCATGGTTCACAGTCACTCAGTTTACAAGGAATCAGGTTGAGGAAGTGAATCACACCACACATTTACATGCAATGCAATATATGTTTTTTAACTGTAAAATCCATGTTTACATGCAGCAGTCCATTCACTTGCTCCTTGTACAGGAAGATTAAAGCACAGCTACAAAAACAGTGCCAGTGGATTCAGAATAGATTCAATGTGTTGCTGAAGGACACTGTATTGAAATTAGAACTGTACATATTAAAATGGAACAAATATTTAAGAACCTATGGATTTAGAATTGCGGACTTAAATAAATATATTATTAAATGGTCTTTTAAAAAGTTCAGTATCTAGTGTAACTTTTCACCTCAGGGGGTGGCTCTGCTGAGTCAGAAGAATGAACAGCAAGCTTATAGAGCACCATCAGCAATATGAGACCAAGGACATGTTTTAATAAAAAGAAAACGAAGGAACAGAATAATAATTTTGAAAGCATACAAGTCTGGATAAATCCAAAGAATAGGTTTGTTTTCTTTTTCTTTGAAGGACTTCAATCTAGGTGTAGGTTATTTCTTTACAGACAAATTATAATAAAATAAGTATAAAGTATAAAATGATGTATTTTTTCTGTGGGCAAACCATTCTCCTCCTTTTCTTCCTCTCGCCTTGTTTAGGCTCATAGTGAAAATGGAGGTAATTTTTTTCCCGACTGGTTTCAAAGGATTAAGTCCAGTAGCCTCCAAGCATTTCTCCCTGTTGATGTGTCCTTGAGCAACACACAGACGTCCTTATCAACTGTAGCTCAACCACGCACTCTGTCCTTCTTGTGGAAGCAGGAAGTTCCAGGATACAACTTTTTCCAATACAAATATTTCATAAATTCCTCTTTATATGCTTAAACAACTCTCACTGGAGCTCAAGACGAGTACTGTAGTAAGCCTCCCAAATATAAAATATGAAGTGCAGAGGTGTATGAAAAAAATCCAGGGTGTGGGATTCAACATGTCTGTGTGCATCGCAGATTGTCAGGACATGTGAAGTGGCTGCCTGATTAGTCCTTTCATTAGCCATGTCGCTGTTTCACTCTGTTTATAGCACTTCTACTAAATCAATGCGCAAAGACTGATTCAATTAAGGCCTCTTAGACAGGTAGCACACAAGCAGTTAGCGTTGTTAGGCGTGCATATTTGTTATTTTCCAACTAACAGTGTTCAAATAAACTGAAACAAAGGCTGTTATGAAAACAGTGTATGTGTCAACTCACAATGAGGCCATATCCCAGTCGCTGCTGGTAAAAGGGGGTATTTTAGGGATTAAGTTTTGAGGTTTAGGTTAAATACAGGGATGCCGTCTATGAGAGGTGTGTGTGTGTGTGTGTGTGTGTGTTTGAGTGAGTGAGAGGTTGATTGAGAGGGCAACACTGGCATCATGTCCCTCTTACGCTCAAGTGTTTAAGAGGCAGTTTAAGAGCGCTAGGGAGATAGTGAGAGTGTGTGAATGGGTTATGAATAGCCGTTACACATTTGCT
>NC_045752.1:4570628-4571717 GCF_008692095.1 Etheostoma spectabile
TGCTCTGTATGGTAACCTTATGACCCCCCCACCCCCCATCCCATTTCAGCGTATTCTGGGATTTGTATTGTGCGGCTCCAGACCGGAGGGAGACGTGCGAGCACTCCAGTGAGGCAAAGGCCTTCCATGACTACGTAAGTAAAAAACGGCTCTGCAGCCACTTTTTTTTCCCTTGTCACAGGAAAAACACTCCCTCACTGTGGAATTTGTTTCTTTCTATGTCTGCTTGAGACACACATGCAAACACTGTAAATGTTTCTATAGCGACATCAAGTGTGTAAGGGGAATCTTGAAGTGGCGCCTACAACAGCAGGTAGAGGATAGTGTGCACCTTAGGAGATATAATCATTAGCTGTCCTGGAGATGTTTCTCTAACAACTAAGAAATACTAAGGGCTGCAACAGATGATAGTTTATCTTTTCGATTATTAAGTAAGAAGTGAAAAATGCCAGTCACAGTTCTCTAATACTGTGTTACTCGCGCAAGTTTGATTGCTCGAGTCAAAATATTTGAACTCAGGTGGATAAGAAAATGAAGCAAATTTTGCGTGTTTGCTTTGTTTACCTGAAGGTAAAGAGTTGAAAGCTGTAATTTGTTCTTATTTAGAAACTGAAACAGGACTATTTCAGTTTTTTTTTTTAAACACGAACATGTATACATGTGCGTTACATTTAAGCCCCTGTCAAAGAACTTCACATAATGCTGATCAGCCTATCGCTGCCAGGGAACGCTCACTGTACTTCTCAGTAGACGGGAGTTGTGTGACAACATTTCCGTGCTGTTTATACTTTTAATTGCAAGTTGTAAGGTGTTGTAAACTAGTATAACTGTCTCAATAAAGTTGGCGAAAGAAAATAGGGAAAGATCTGAGAGACCATAGAGACGGAGAACCAGCTAGGATTATGGCGGAAAATCCTAAGAAGAGTCCTAGAAAAGCTACTGCAGTAGATGCTCTGGATAAAAAAGAAAGTTATTGCAGAGAAATCACCTGCAGGCAGGCGTCTTAAGCCCGCGTTGACAGTGTTTGTGTAATTACTCTCACTGCTAGAGGGGAGAGACAAAAGTTCGCACTCCAGCTTTTAAAAAAAA
>NC_045752.1:4571740-4572123 GCF_008692095.1 Etheostoma spectabile
ACGATTAATCGACAAATTGTTTCAGTTATAGCAGTGAGATCTCTTGCATAAAACCAGGCGCTCCTTGTTTCAGAAGTTGCGTTAATAAATGACAGAGTTACAAATCGGTCGGTAATCTGGACAAAAATATCGTGAACGTTTTATGTTGTCAAGGAAGTTAAATAAGAAGTGCACACACTGCTACTGTCACTACCCGATGTGAGTCAAGTTCAGATTTGAGTTGTGCATGCGTCACTTTGCATCAAGTAGCATACAAGATGGTAACGAGAGACTTCTGTAATGTCAATACAGTAAAAATGGACCTACATTATAAAGTTCATTCACTGCTGCCTACAAGTTAGCAATCAAACACAACAAAGGTTGTCAGTTGAATGGCGTTTTGA
>NC_045752.1:4572133-4572271 GCF_008692095.1 Etheostoma spectabile
CGTTAGCAATCAAATAGCCATAGATAGCTAAAACGTTTTTGAAATGATTTCCATCTTCTATTATTGTTTGTAATGAGAAAAGTTAGTATTTTGTAGATTTCAAAATTTTAGCATGACACGTTATGCCGTAAACCGTTT
>NC_045752.1:4572281-4574414 GCF_008692095.1 Etheostoma spectabile
ATGCGCGACTCACATCTGCACTCGACCAGAGCCCGTATGACTCGACTCACGTGGACTGTTACTGTATCGTGTGTGTGTGTGTGTGTGTGTGTGTGTGTGTGTGGATAATGGAATAGAGTTCTAATCCGGTAATCCCAGTACTGTGCTGAGGCTAAGCCAGGGATTTATATGTGTGTGCGTTTGGGTGGGTGTGTATTTTTGGATGGGGGGGGGGGGGCATCTTTGGCAACCAGCCCATAGATGGGAGGGTGGAGGGTCTCACACACAGTGTGTGTGTGTGTGTGTGTTTGTTTGTGTGTTGGTTACATGGTCTCTCACTGTCTGCTCCTAACAGTGATAGAGCGAAGGAGACGGGACCGGTTTAATTTTGGCTCCAGCCCCCTGAGGCTAGTCTCTGAGCACAGGTCCTTTCTACTGGTTTCAAAAGAATGAGCCGGTTTGAGCAATCGCAAGAAAAAATATATATTTCGCCTTACCTTGAAAGAGTTTCCTAGGCTTTTTGAGAATTTCTAGATTGCAGGGCAGCATTTAAGAGGTATTATCACAGTTCACTGTGCTGGGTTACAGATGAGGCCTGACACTGGTTATAAAAGTAATGCAGGGTCTGTTGGATTGTTATCTAATGTGAATTGGTCATTCAAAGTCTTAAATGCAGAATCTAGAAGTTTTATTCATATTTCATATTTATGAATTCAAATTATTCAAATCTTATGAATTATACGCTTTCACCAACCACTATAATTGAGACAAAGAGGTAATTTGTTCTGTTGCGTTACAAAGCTTGCATGTCTTCTGGTTAGCTACATTATTTTATTTTATACCTGTCATGCATGTTTTCTGCTGCATTAATGGACAATAATGCAACATGTGTTTCATCGTTCAAACATGTCGTAAATCGATTAGTTTGCTGGATTGATTAGCAGTGTTAACCGTCCAGATAAACAGCTGATAACTAAAGGAGTAACCGTCAAAACTCAAACCAATTAAAAACTGTATTTATGTATCCTTCATGTATGTCATGATTTATATCCTATGTATGCCATTGCACAGTGTTGATTTTGTTTCTATCGATAAACCAGCTTTTCCATCTCGGCCAAGTGCAAAAACCTTTTTTTGCCATATTTCGACTTTTGACTGTGATCAGGGGTCATAAATGTGCATCGCTTTGCTATAGTCACAAGATACACTGTAAGGATAGAAGTGTGTATGCAGTGTTAAATCAGCACAGTTACGTTGATGCTTATTACTTGATTCATCACAGTCTTCCTCTCTTATTTTTTATTTGCACTGTTGCTTTTCTTCTTTATATTTACACATCTGCCCTCATTTGTCACTTCTCTCACACTCCTTTCTCATACCTCTTTCCCATCAATGGCCAGGGTTGGGCCCTGGTTATCTGATCAGGGTTCAACCCTCCTTTTGGAAATTTAAACCAAGCCAGTCAACATGGGTATGTCCCTGGTCATGACAATGCAGAGATCTCCTGGGTCACAACCAGGGAGCAATGCAGAACAATTACCTTAAGTGCTAGAAATGGGCGGGGCTTTGCAGTGAACAGCTAACCTCTCATACTCCTGTCCATCTGTATACCAGCAGAACTAACGTTTTCTAGCTACTTGAATCTGTCATTGTACAGAAAGAGAAATAAAGCTTTTTACAGTCATTACATCTAAAGCATAAATAAATAACCATCATCGTAACACTTATCAGATGATTTTGTGCAGACAATTTCTCCTCTGCATATTTTTGTAGCAGCTGGACAAGGAAATAGGCTACTCTAGTATTGATTTATGACTTTTTTAAGATGAGGGGAGAACATTTCTCTGTTTGATTTCAGAAGTAAAGTTGGTCTTTGCTGTTGGCTTCACGGCTCATTTTTTAAAAAGACAGAGGAAAAAAGAGAGATTCACCCTACCGTCAAAACCGCGACGATATTGTAGTGTTGACTAATGGTGCTTTCACAAATTATTGACACAATGAGATTTTTGATAAATAATCATCAGTAATGTGGATATAGTGACAAAGTGTGTAAAGCCAAATAATAGAACAGTTAAAACAGTCTGGTAATTTCAGAAAAAGAGACAACTTTACTGAAATTCAGCCTTTAAAACCAGGAAAAGACACCACTTATGT
>NC_045752.1:4574424-4580219 GCF_008692095.1 Etheostoma spectabile
TACAATATCCAAAATCTAAGACGATATCTATTCTCCTATCTCAATATTGATATAATATTGCCCAGCTCTAATTCATACGTTTACGTATTAACGCTGGGTTTTTTCAGGCAGTTTTGTCTGTAAGTTCTTCTAACTCTTCTTTCTCTCATTTGCATTTATGCAACTCCAGCCTGTTCACATCATGTTTCCTCGCTGCTTGTAGACCCCCCATACACACACACACACACACATCTGCATCTTTCTTCCCTCCCCCTCTTTCCCCACCTTTTTCCTCCCACCCTCTTTACTATATCTCTTACTCTCTCTTTCGCTCCACACACCAGTCCGCCCCCCTCTCGTCTCACTCGCCTTATCGCTCACTCCCTCTCTCCTTTTTTCCTATCTCTTCGCTGACCCCCTCCTCCCTCCTTCACCACCACTACTACCTCTGTTCCCGAGAGAAGATTGATTGGCTAATCTAGCTGTTTACCCACAATGCCTAGTTTTGCCTAGGAGGAGAGGGCAGTGTAGACAACATGAAGACCAGAGACATTTAAGGAGAGAGAGAGAGAGATTTAAACTTCACATTTCTTCTCTAACATGACAATGCTTAATGACAGTGCAATATGTTAATTGTTTATTTAAGATCTTATGTGCTTTTCTTAATCTTTCCAAGTACAAACAGTTGTACAACGCTCTGGAAACATAATTAGCTGTCTGTTATGCTGCAGATTTGCTTTACCCACCAGTCAGCTTTTTTAAAAATGTATCCTCAAAAATCTATTCAAACCAGCCCACATTATCCAGCATTTTAAACACCCTGTGATGTGTTTTCCTTAACATTACTGTAGGGCCAAAATGATATTCATTGCCGTTGAATAAAAAAAAAAAAAAGATTGTTTCCCTAAAGATAGTCGCTTCTGCCTTAACCTCTGTTTCGCCTCTTCTCTGCCACCAGCAGAATCAGTAATGGAAAAAGTGAAAAGAGCTCCATTAGACTTAATAATTAGCTGTGTGATGAAGTACGGAAACACTGCATTACACATGCTGCACAGCCTGATGTGTTACATGTGTGAAGGCAGTCGTTTGTATCTTTTGTGTTTTTAAATTTTATATTTTTGGGGGGAACAGTGTGTCTGGGAGTTAATGTGAAACTGCAGCGAAAAGACAACACTACTCTTTAAAACCCATCGCTGATACAACACATTGAATGGTACTTGCAGATCTATTTTATAAATCTTGATTTTTTTTTTTACTTGATAAAAACAAAATTGTAATTTAAAAGAACTTGAATTGTTATTGAACAATTGCTATTGCTACTGACCAATGGCTGAGAAGTTCAATGCAATTGACTCAATGTGTGACTATCAGGGCTAACGTTAAGTGGACACTGGCAACTGTGTACATGGTTCTATAATTTCACTGAGAAACTGCAGTGGTAGTTTAAAGTATACTCTCTTTGGCACTGAAACTTCCATTTGGGGGTAGTGGAGCACCAGTGCAGATATCTTCTGCCCACTTCACCTCCACGCTAGGTAATTTGGACAGCTTTTAACACGACAAACCCCCAACATGAACGAGGTGGAGTGGAAAGGGCGATGGTTTAGGGTCCTGATAGGGATTAATAGCGATTGTCTCCACATCACCTGATGATGTTGTCCAGGCAGCTGGCTTTGAAGTGAAAGTTTCATATGTATACAAATGGACAACCATTTTGTTTTAATAATGTGTTTATTAGAAGAAATGTATTATCAGCATATTGGCCTAGTGTTTAAAATCCTTTAGTGTAAGTTTCGTTGAAGCTATATTCTGGTGTCACAGCTCTCATTCTCCATACTCTTGTCTTTCGCCCTCTCTGCCTTCTCCCTGGAGTGTTGGCTAAGAGGATGTTGGGTCTACAACATGTATTAGTGCTGTCATCTGGCGTGTGTGCATGTGTGTTTGTGCACGAGTCACCCTGTCTGGTTCAGCACTGATGCTTTGGCATCAGCTTTTAGGGAAGCACATGTGTGTGCTTGGTGTACATGTTGCACCAGTTTTTGTGTGTGTGTGTGTGTGTGCGCGTGTGTGTGTGCGCGTGTGTGTGTGCGCGCGTGTGTGTGTGCGCGTGTGTGCGTGCGCGCTCCAGAGCAAAACACACTGTTTTGACTGGGCTGATAAATAAGCTGGATCACCACAGTCAGCTATTTTTCCATCAGTCTCCACACTCTCACTTCTTTACCTCCCCCTCTTCCCTCTTTCTTCCCTCTCTCTGTGTGCTAAGGACAGCAGGTCAAGGAGACAGTGATGAGGTACATATCAGTGTGAACCAGAATGTAGATTAGTACCCTCTCCAGGCAGGGACACAAATATAAATATATATATACACACACACACACACACACACACAGATACATTCACTGTCTATTTCTTCCTCTACCCCCTTTCCATCTAGTGTTTATGTCTCTGTCTTTATCCCTGTGAAAGGTATCTGGCGGAGGTCAATAATGTGTTGAGCACTATTGATCTGTCCGGTAGGTCCTATGGGTGAAAGAGAAGGAAAGGGAAATGGAGAGGGAGGGATCAATGCTATTCTGTACAGCCATCTACATACTGTACCAGCCAATCAGATCATTAGTCTTCTGTTCTCTGATAGATTGTTAATCAACAGTGTGGGTTTGTACCAAGGAGGAAAAGCAAACACAACATGGTGTCCTCGCAGGGAGCCACAACTGTGGAATAACGCGTCAGTTAAAAATATTTTTCCATAAACACACCAACGGAGGTGGATAAAGTTTATTACACGGTACTTTGGGTTGTCCCAATTCAGGCTGAGTGAATCTTTTATAGTATTTGTTTCTCAATGACTTGTTTGGGCTACAAAGTTTCAGGAGGTGCGTCGTCAGGGGACCAGCAGTCCCAAACCCAAAGATATTTACTGGCACTTTGCTGGTGTAGCTTTTCTTAATTTAATGAGCAAGTCTGTAGATCCTTAAATACTTTTTAAATAGACTTAAAATGTTATATTACGCGGTACAAAAAAAATAGTAATAGAAAAGTGCTAAAGTTAGCAGTTTTCTATCCAGGGATGAGCTATAGTTCTGGTCTGTGGTCCAGATATTGTATTATTGATAGCCAGGTAACCTAAAAACGTACCTAATATTTTTGTGCAGCCGTGGCTCCGGCACGCTTTGACAGCTGCAACGGAAGGCCATTAAAATATGGTTTACAGTTTTAACAGTGTAAATATTCCTAGACATTTGAGAATATGTCCCATGGGTTTTGTTGAACTTTCCTCCAGCTTCACTGACAGAAACAAATTCTTCTCCTTCCTGCTGCATGTCAGGCATTAAAGCCCTTTCAAGGTGCGCTGCCACCCTACGCTTCCTCTGCACAGTCCTTAACATTTACAGACTCCTCTCCATACATATCCCCTGAAAACGAAGAATTCACCTCAACTACAAAAATCTCTGTTTTATATCAACTAATTAGTGCATCACAGATGTTGGCTGTGGATTGCCTTCTTGAACTTGTTTCTTTGCATAAAGGGATGCTCTACCTGTATGCTATGCCTGCATTAAAAGTCATTGTTTACCTGCACCAATGTGAATAAGTCAAATTCCAGTTGATTTATTTTCCTGGTGAATCAAGTTATTCTGATTCAAGGGGGCAGTCTTGTCACATGGTTTTCTGGCAGTCTGCCACTTCGGATCGTCGAGTTGAAATAGACCGGTAGATATAGACAGGGCTGTGGGTGCCACTGCAAAAACAAACAAAAAAAACACCGTTGGATCTTTTTTTGTATTTCCTCAGGCCAGTTGGTTTTAATAAAGACCGGCTGCATACTAAGTCTACCTCTGCTGGTGGCAACTGCGCTTTCTGAGGGCTTTCAGTTTGCTTTCAATCTGCAAATTGGAGAATGCACAAGCAGATAGTCGTTCATTAATAGTCTACAACAATAATGTGACCAAGTGATTGATTGTTAACATAACTACTTCTTTATTGTTTTTCTCTCTATCTTTTTTTAACTCACTAGCTCCTCTATCTCACTCTTTTGCTTTCTCTCTCTCTCTCTCCCCCGATCTCTCCCCCTGCATCTTCTTATTCCCTCTCTCTCTCCTGCATCTTCTTATTTTCTCTTTCTCTCTCTCCCCCTGCATCTTCTTATTCTTTCTCTCTCGTTCTCTCTCTCTCTCTCTCTCTCTCTCTCTCTCTCTCTCTCTCTCTCTCTCTCTCTCTCTGCGCGCTCCTCAAGCGGGGGATGCCAGGGGGACAGAGTGCAGATAGGACCTGTCTCCATAGCAACAGCTTCTGCAAGCTGCTGACACCCTACTAGGGGGGCTGAGAGGAGGAGAGGTTGTGATGGGGAGGAATGGTACAATGGTTGAGGCACAGGAAAGGTGTGTGTCTTGTTGTGCACCAGTGCTGGGAAAATAAGTGAGGGGGGTCACAGAGAGGAGAAAAGATGGAGAGAAAGTGTGCAGAAGAAGAGATGAAAGGGAGGGTGGAGGAGGAGAGAAAGAGGCAGCCGACCCGGCTTCTTCCCCAGGGACTCAGTGGCCTGCTCATGTTCACTAGCAGAATTAGCATAAAGATGGGGGGAGGTGTGTGTGTGTTCATTTGTTATGTGTGTTGGTTTCAGATAGTCAGGAGAAGAAGGGCAGTGAGTGTATTTGTGTACATGCGTGTAATTGGTAATATGCGTTTTTGTCAGGCATACAGTGTATGCCACATAAATGTAGTGTGTTCGTTAGGTGCGTGCGTGCGTGCGTGCGTGCGTGTGTGTGAGAAACTCCCTCCCCTGGGTCTTAAACCCCCTCCCTGTTCTGGTCCTGTAGCCTGTGGTTCTCCCCTGTCTGCCGCTCTGTACTGAAGCGTTGCACTTTATGAGCCTGTAATGCAACTCTTTGTGTCCCGAGTGTGTGTGTGTTTGCGCATTCATGTGCTTGCGTGCATTTGTTTGTTCCGGCGTACTTATGTAAGCACTCTGAACACGCATCTCCATCTATGTGTGTTGACAACAATACAGTTATATCATATTTAACTCTCGGGCTGAACCAGTCACCCCTTTTCCTCTATCCTAGATTTTAGTTATTGTTCGGCTGAACATAAAGGAGATTTAAACCGTAGTATTAATGTTAGATGTGGTAACATGATTGGTAATAGTCACATACACTTTGACTGAATGTAACCTTTGATCCAATAACTGTATTGTTGTGTATTATGAATTTAAAGTTGAATCTATTTTAAACCTGTCAGATTTATACCTTTAAGTCCTAATATAGTCATTTTCATTTTTTTTACTTAGAAAATCGTTCTAGTGAAGAAAAGAAACATGAGCTCCAAACGGACCCTATATATTACCCCTATATAGCTGAGAAACACTACAAACTCAACTTATTTGCTGATGACTTGTTACTATATTTTTAAGTAGTGTAAATCCTTTGATCATATGCAACATTCATTGTTACATTTATTGTTGATAATAATATACATAATACCTTGACAACATACGAATAAATATACATTATAAGTTCATAAAAGCAGTAGAAAATAATCTTTGTATGTTGGAACTAAACTCAGATAAATAAGTGATCCAAAGTGAATAAAATGAACCATAATGACCCTGACAATCAAAATATGGACCATTAGTAAACATATGTTTGATAAGATATGGAAATTATGTGTGTGAAATGAGACCCAAAGATAACGCTGTAGTTAGTATTTTTATTTTATTTAGTCCTCTTCCCTTTTGTAATACAATACAGCACCACCTACAGCCTCCAAAATTACATTTGTCTGTTTTGTTTGCAATGGATGCACTCGGCTGTACCTTT
>NC_045752.1:4580229-4601384 GCF_008692095.1 Etheostoma spectabile
TTTTTTAAACTGGCAAAACCAGTTAATATGATGTTTCCACAGTCCATGCCAAGGTGTCACTGTTACATTCATTTGCATGCAACAAAACGTTCTACAAGTTCTATGGAAACGTGACATCGGAGAGGTTCTACTTCTGCTCTTTGTTAAATAACCAAATAATCAAATTGTAGCCGATTGTAGAGCTGTTGTTTTTATATTAGATGGACCATAATAAATACTACATATAATCATACGAATCATTGCATACCTTGTAGATGAATAGGTTTTGACTTCAAGCAACAGCTCATGTTGGTCAGTAATGCAACACCCCTCAACACTAAGTAGTGTGGATGATGACATGGCTCTCCTTACATCGTTGTGCCACTGAAACTTTATGAATGTTGGTGAGATTTCTCCTTGAATGTTTGTCTTCACTTCTACCCTAGATCACAGAAAAGATGAGCTTCTCTTCTCCTCTCTACTGCAGAGATGAGGGAACAGTTTGAAAGTTTCAATAGAAGACACTTTTCTGAATTAACCATTAAACTTTAGATAAGAGAAGGGTGGGGGGGGGGGGTTGTTCTGATTGGCATTGCACTGCCTCCTTTAGTAACTTTGTGGCCAATGCATTGTGTACATAAATATTGCTGTGCAGCACTTAGACTCTCTCTCTTTCTCTCTCTCTTTCACTCTCACTCTCACACACACACACACACACACACACACACACACACACTCTTAACACAAAACACCATATTTAATCAGCAAGTTTGTGTGTTTCAGAGCGCAGCGGCAGCGCCCAGCCCCGTGATGGGCAACATGCCCCCAAACGACTCCATGCCAGGTGGTCCCATGCCCCCAGGCTTCTTCCAGGTATGACTTACCCTCTCTGTCACTGTCCTGTTAACTCCTCAGTCACCTCCACTAACACACATCTCTGTCGCTCAACCATTTACCCACCTGACTCTCCAGAAACAAATCGTGTAAAGTTAAGGCAATATTCTTTAAAGTCCATCCAGCACTATGAGTTGGAATATTTGATATCAAAGAACAGTATATTTCTTTAACTCAGTCATGTTTAAAATAAAAATGCAGGGCATTTTAGGATTATTAAATTATCTAATTTACCCTTTTTAAAAAAAAAAAAAACTTCAAATTTCAAAACCTACTGTGTAGCTAGAAAAATTCAAAATCAGCTAATTTGATACATAGTTTTCAAGTTTATTGTTCACCTGCAAAAACGTTTTTTTTGTTTTTTTTACATTTAGTCAGACGTCTTTATCACAAAGTGTTTTATTTATCAATACCAGCCTCACAAATCCAGTATAAGGCCGGGTCTAGTAATTAAATCCTTGACACTAAAATCAATATTTGAGTTTGATCAGATGACACCACAATTCCAGCTCCAATTCCCACATTTTTCGAAACATTGTTTATTCCACTCTCAATATTTACACCCACCCGAGTCTCTGATGCACACACCGTTCATTCGCCTGTGGCTCGCTCTCGCTGGGCTGATGTTTGACCGACTCGTGATTCAGTCATCCCGTATTCATCCACTCTCCACTCCTTCCATCGCCGTCTCTTGTCTGTGACCTGTCTCAGCTCTGTGAAGGGAAAGGTTTTAGTGTGGGAGATGGTTGTCTGAATAGCATGAGACACACACCTATACATATATACTAATGCATACAGGCCTACATGCACACATTTACAAACAAACACACACGTCCTCCGTGAGGTAGCGGTGTGATGGACAGCACTGGCATTTGGCAGGAACCACGATAAGGTGGTGGAGAAGAGTCGGAGAGAAAAGGCAAGTGACACGATGGAGAGAGGGAATGGTAGAGGGAGATGAAGTAGGGAGAGGAGAAGAAGAAGACAGGGAAATGTGAAAGATCAGTGCCACCAGGATCGTAGCCCAGTGTTGTTTCTGTGGCTACCTACCACTCCATTGTTTGCTTGCTGAGAGCGAGGCAATGTGCTGAGAGGATGGTGGTGGTGGTGGTGGTGAGGGGGGGATTAGTGAGAGTACGACTGTGAATAAGCGTGAAGTGAAGGGAGGGGGAAAGAGGGTGAGGAGAGACGCATGTAAGTGCTATTTATAACGTGTGTGTGTGTGTGTGTGTGTGTGTGTGTGTGTGTGTGTGTGTGTGTGTGTGTGTGTGTGTGTGTGTGTGTGTGTGTGTGTGTGTGTGTGTGTGTGTGTGTGTGTGTGTGTGTGTGTGTGTGTGTGTGTGTGCGTGTGTGTGTGTACTTATTGTAACGGAAAGCTCATTTTGTTTGCTGGCAAATATGGTTCATGCACATTGTTGGGGCAGGGTATCATTTAAAGTCTTTTCGATACTCTTGAGAAATATGAACATGTTGTGCTTTTCATTTAACAAAGAGGCTGCATGCTCAAATGTGTAATGCTGTTGAAACACAAGCAGCTGTACAGGAAGTTGTTCTGAATAAAATCAACAAAAAGAAAGTCTAAAAGTGGCTAAAACAACTGTTTAAATTAAAATTGGTCTGTTCAAACTGAGAGAGAAAAAGATCTTTGCTGCAGTGTCTATTTGCATGATCAGTTGATGTCCCCATGACCACTTACCAGATAATATACCAAATAAAAAATAAAAGGCAATGAAGAGCGGAAATAAGACTGTTGCATAATGAGTTATTTATTAGGGGTCGTTAACCCCTTGTCTTTGGGTGAAAAGTCAACAATATCACAGCAGCGTGTCAAAGGAGCTCGGGGGTTGCTCTTGTTGATACATTGTCATACTGAAGCAGGCTCCCAATAAGTAGCAAAAACAACTTTAACTTGTTTCTGTCAGTATCATCTTTGTGGTTTGAAGTTGCCACTAGTGCCTGTTCTGCCGTTTCCTGTCCTGTTGCAGCAAGCCTTTGGCAACACTGTCCCCATGTGGTTGAGAGGACAACTGCATGTTGTCCTCTGACCTGAGGGCCCCTCAGGTCCCCCTCCTCTCTTTCATCGTAGCCCAACATGTTGAAGCAATTCAGTGAAACAGTTACGCTTGATACCGATTTTTCTGTTTGCTTGTTTGGACTCAAAGGCAAATTAAAACTGTTGTCTTGTTGGGCTTTGACTTGTAATTCTGTGTTGTTGTTTTTTGTTAAGGACTACATTATCTAAGCTTTATCCATCTTGTTGCTCCTCTTCTTTCTCCTCAACCTG
The DNA here is from genome assembly GCF_008692095.1 of Etheostoma spectabile. NCBI lineage: Eukaryota > Metazoa > Chordata > Actinopteri > Perciformes > Percidae > Etheostoma > Etheostoma spectabile. The sequence goes on from NC_045752.1 coordinate 4,583,387, forward strand.
AAGACTCCTCGCTGAATCCCCCCCCTCGTCCTCTTCTTTCTCATGATTTTCGGGTAATTCCTCCAGGTGTAAAGCCCACTTTTGGGCCCTCCCCTATCTGATATCGCTCTTCTTTCTTAAAGGGACCACCCGGCTCTCAGCAGTCCCCCCACGCACAGCCCCCCCCACACAACCCCAGCAACCCCATGATGGGACCCCATGGCCAGGTAAGATGCAAACTCTTTCTCTCAAACACCCCTCTCTCTCTTTCATTCCCTCTAAATCCTCCCCTCCTTGCCCACACACAAGTTCTTTTTCTTTCCATTCACTATTCACACAATTTGTTCTTCCTCTCCTAACCTCGAGCCCCGTTGGTTTTAGTTTTGTTCTGGCTAACTCCTCGTAGATATCGGCCCCTCTGGTCCCCCTCGGCTCCTTTTTTTTAATGAAAGCCAAGCATCCAAAGGCACCGGGGCCCGCTCCTCTCCAAGGCCCAGAACCGGCTGTCCCTGTGTGGGATGAATAATTCACTCCTTGCCCCACCCCCGGAGCAGCTTGTGGGGGGTTGCACACTTATCTGCTCTTCCACTCTTAACACTCATGCACAAACGCACACAGCATACTCCCCTCCGGTCTGCTTACTTGTTCTTGCACATGAATAAAACAGGGGACAGGCACTATGGAAACGTCACATAAACACATGGGTACACATTGGTACCCCCACTTTCCACACATATAAAGAGAATTTTTACTTGGCCTTTCAACTAGATAAGCGTGTATTCAAAATATTGAGTCATAATAAACTTTCATTCTCAGTCAGCGTGGGTTTCAACACTTGTCCAGAACAGTAGCTACCGATGCCACCGTGAAGGTAAATCTAGCCCTTGCCCATTAACCGCGGTAGCCCGGCTCTTCATTCTTGTGGTTTCTGGTTTCTTTCTTGTGTGCGAGAGTGTGGACATGCTTCCTCTAAGGCTTTTGGACGGTGTTGTTGGCCTGAGGTGTCTCTAACTATACCGGCAGACCACAGGCCTAATCATCTTACACCACAGGGAGAGCAGGCAGGCTTGGCAGGGAGCTGTGTGAGCGCTGTCTTTGCACACACACACACACACACACACACACACACACATACACACGCACGCGCGCACGCACGCATGCACGCGCTCACACACACACACACACACACACACGCACACGCGCACGCACGCACGCACACACACAAACCTATGCTTTGAGTGAGTGTATAAACAGGTATTGTTAAAAATACTAAAATACTGACTCGCTTATGTTGATTTTTTTTTAATGTTTTTAGACAGATGTGTTGATGATCGTTCAGTGTCATCCTCCATTCTCCAACCACACTGTCCATCTGTGTGTCCTCAGTACTACGCCTGTTTGAGTGCTGTTGGATGTATCAATAATGTAAATGTTTTCTCTGTGTCCCTCTTTTCCCACCCTCAACCCCTCTTTTTTTTTTCCCCCCTCTTTCCTCAATTTCTCACCGCAGCCTTTCATGTCACCACGGTATCCAGGTGGACCGCGTCCCCCACTCCGAATGCCAAATCAGGTAGCAGTTTTGTCATTTTTTAGTTGCCTTTTCTTTTCTTTTTTTTTCTTTTGAAAAGTCAGAATTTCACTGTTGCCAATGTGAATGCAAGTCCTTATTTTCCATGCCTGGTCCTTCCTCAGCCTCCGGGGGGAATCCCTGGATCTCAGCCTCTCCTGCCAAACAGTTTGGACCCGACAAGACCGCAAGGTAAGGGTGTTCTCAAAGTCAAAATTCTGAGAAGAGGTTCCATATTATGAAATGTGTTGATTTTGCATAGTAGATGTGGTCTATAATCAATTGTGACTCTACTATGGCTTTAACTTATGATTATTTTTATTATTATTGATTAATTCTGTGTAATTCTGCAACTATACAATTGCTCTTTTATTCCATAAGATGTCAGAAAATAACGGGTAACAGCAGGTCTTGAAAAGCATTCATGCAAGTTTCCTTCGAAACAGACAGTACTGACAATAATTTGGTTATAAATATATAAAATGTCATACTTTAGGTGACTTGTAATTAATTTGCATTCTCTGCAATATTAAAAATGTCTAAAAGTCTAAGATTTAACTTGGTCAGCCCTGCAGGAACTTTTAAATAGGGGTAAATTAGTTTTAAACCCAAGGATTTAGTTTGTAATAAAAAAAGATGAAGAAAAGCTGCAAATCCTAATATTGTACAAATATTTGGCATTTTTGTTTGACACATTGTATAATCAAATGATTAAAATGTTTGATTTATTTATTTAATTGCAGCATACACATTTTTGTTATCTTTTCCGATTTTTGTTTTTGAGAAATTCAGTGCTCCCCCCCGCCCTGTGTGGATTGAGTACTTGTGGGTGTGCCTGGCTCAGTGAGGGGTCCGTGGTGATTTTAGCTGCAGATTACAGCTTCAGGGGCCAGCGGGTTACAACTAATGGGATTAGGATAAAGTCATTGTCTGTGGCACGTCTTCATTCCTGATTTTAAGAGACAAGCCATATGTGGATTTACACCAGCAATAGTGTGTGATTATGTGCGCCACAGTCAGTGTGTGACTCTGTGGGTGTGTTCTCGCAGGACATCCTAACATGGGTGGACCTATGAGGATGAATCCTCCTCGAGGAATGGCCATGGGCCCACAGGTATGATGAGCCACACACACACACACTCATTCTTATCAAATTTATATTACTGTCTATATAGGTGTGGTAGCCACAAGCTGAAATTGTATCTTTTCTTAAATAGTATTGTCTTCCATATACTTATCTGTCAGAGCTGCTCTCAGTCCAGGAATGTACAGAACAGAAACTTCCACAACAAAGGCCAAATCCAAAACCGTTTAAGAATTAGAATGACCAACAAAAATTTAAATATTATTGAGAATCCATAATGACTTCTTGTTGAATGTTCTTACAGTGTGTATTAATGATTTGTCTTAAAGAATTATGGAGGTATGAGGCCTCCTCCCAACTCTATGGGCGGTCCCATGCCAGGAATGAACATGTAAGTTAAAACCTCTCATTTAGCTAGTAAAATGATGTCTCAAAGGTTATCTACAAGTTATGGAGATTTTCTCGTCACACTGTTTTTCCATCTTTTCCTGTCTGTCATTTTCTCTCTTCCCTTTATTCTTCTCTTCCTTCTTTCATTGTTTTGCCTCAGGGGTCCCGGAGGAAGAGGGCCTTGGCCAGGACCTAATGCCAACTCTGTGAGTCAGAAAGCCTTGACCTTTTAACCATGCCACATAAAGGTGTTGGGCAGAGAAAGAGGAAATAACTTGCAGTGCCGTACAATCCTGTACAACAGCCCAGCAAAATACAAACGTTACCTTTATGGCTTTCCCCTATGGTTCAGCAGCGTGTTGATTTTGCTCTGTAAAGTGGGATTTATGCTTCTGCGTTAAATCCACGCCGTGCACCTCTCGTTATAACTACACGTTGCGGCGACTCATGTCACTAGGCTGTGGCTTGGTAGCGTTGCATTCCCCCTACTCATTTCTTACTTCTCCTTCTTCATGAACAACATGAAATCAAGGAGAGGGATAACTTTTCCTGCTACAGATTTCCCACCTTTGTCATAAAGCACAGGGGAGACACTTTGTCTCTCTCACTATGACTCTAGAGTCGGTACTAACTCTTAAGCTAATCGCCATCACTCTTATCACTTGCTCTACCACACACTCCCCACACACACACACATGCCGGCCCTGCTAAGAGATCAACGCACACACCAACGCACAAGTTTAAACTTCAGGCCACTTACGCACGTAAACAATATGCTGAGATATGAGAACGTGTCTCAGGACAAATAAAAAAAAAATAAAAACATAGAGAAAAGACGGAATGGAGGAAAACAACAACACATCAGCAAAAGCAACGTCTGCAGTTCACAAACAACACACAGAAACCGACATACACAAACACACACACTAGCAGATCCCTGGAGGACATTTAAAGGGATAGTTAAGTGACAACAGTACAAACTGTGGCCTCAAAAACCTAGTAAAGAGTTGAAACATGTCCTTGCTGCAGTGTGAACATTTATAAGCTTTACAAAAATAATGTGTATTGCAGGTCTGTTGTATTGGATTGTAAAGTGATCGTCCTATTTTGTCCACCCTGTATAGATTCACGTTATCGTCTGAGCCTTAGATCTGATTAAGTGTTTCCTCTCTCCCCATGCAGATAGCCTACTCCTCCTCATCTCCAGGAAACTATGTGGTGAGTTCAAATCAGTCCAAAACCAGCGCAGCCCTCCTAGAGACAGTTAGAATTGAATTATACTGATGCTTCAGGTTCTTATGAGTGTAATTTTAACCCCCATCACTGATTGTTCCCCAGGGTCCTCCAGGAGGAGGAGGTCCACCTGGAACTCCCATCATGCCCAGCCCAGGTGGTGCGTCACCTAACTATGTCCCCAGCACTAACACTTGTGTCAGACATAGATGTCCCTCGCATTTTTTCCTCACTAAACAAGCATGAATATGTCCCCTTGCCAGCCAAGCACCATCAGTGTTTCTGTTTTACTTTTCAGTGTTCATTTGTTTGAAAACACATTTGTTAATAATGATTAACATCATCTATCATGTAACTGAAGTTTTTATTGTTTGTTTTTTCCCCCCTCAGATTCGACCAACTCCAGTGAAAACATCTATACGATGATGAATCCTATCGGACCGGGAGGCAACAGACCCAATGTGAGTCTCACACATGATTTAAGTTAACAAAAAGCTCTGTAATGTTGTTTTAAAGGTTTAACTTTCCAGGCTGGTAAGAATTGTGGATGTTGCAATAATTAAAATTACACAACCCTGCCGACAAAAATGAATGCAGCTCAAATGGGGTTAATAACCACATCAGTGGGCACCAGTACTATCCCACATTAGAGAAACATAACGCAGCCACACTGAGCTCAATAAGAATCAACTGGAAATGAACCAGGAGGAATACGTTTAATCAGCTCTACTTCACCCTGAGCTGAAAAGACCACGTAGGTCAAACATGAAAAATAAAGCTTGCAGTGATTTATAAGGCTTGCTCTACATCTTTTCACCAGTTCCCTATGGGACCTGGGCCTGACGGGCCAATGGGACCTATGGGAGCCATGGAGCCACACCACATGAACGGATCACTAGGTGGGCTTAAACACAGGGTTGCTTTACAAATCCCTGACAGCTGAGATGTGTACAACTAAAACAGTGCTTTAGTTTGGGACAAGTTTACCTCGAAAAATAATCAAACTGTTTGTTTCACTTCCTCAGGGTCTGGGGATATGGACGGGTTGCCAAAGGTGAGTAAAATTCAGATTTTTTTATAACCTTCTCCTGTTTCCTTCAATCTTTACTTTCTATACTTTAAAGGATACTTTTTATAAGAAGCAGTCTAAATGCAGTTTTTCATTTTTTTGCCCTCTCTTCCTCCAGAGCTCCCCTAATAACATGGGGGGCATGAACAACCCTCCTGGAACGCCGAGAGATGACGGCGAAATGGGCGGGAACTTCTTGAACCCATTCCAAAGCGAAAGTGTGAGTAGAGCGAGTGAATGGCATCTCACGACCCTTAACAGTTATCCTTGACTTCATGACAAACCAGTGCAAGAATGCAAGCAGAGGGTTTGCCTGATTTTCTTTTTTAAATTTTGATCTCAGACTATTGATAATGTTCTGGGAAAGTTTGTGTCTCGTCCCTATTTTTTAATTATTTTTCTTTTTTAGCTATTTTGATTAGTCTAACACTCATGTTATTTGAGCAGAGAGCTAGCATGCATTGTTTCTTTTTAACTGGCACCTCCTCTTAGAGGCCCTGCTTTCTTTGTCAGTAGTTAAAGGGATGCTTATAATAAGCGCAGTAGTTTAAAGGAGGTGTTTTGAAGTAGACGTCTTCACTGGTCCGAAATGTTGTACACGATTTGTCTCCAACATGTGGACAACCTACCCAAACCCAACACAGTAAAAAATAAAAAAAAAAGGTGAAAGAGCGAGAGAAACGATCAGAACCCATCCAATTAGAAGGCCTGATTCAGAATGCGGATTGTACAGGCCCAAATAGAGAGAGATCAGTAATTACTGAGCATCCACAGTCGTGACATTTTTCCTTCAGCAACAAGTTTTATTGATATACCACACGCACCACATGACCAGAGCTGATCGCAAGTCCACTCAGATCCAATTGGGTATTACACGTACTTCCACGCACAAAAGGAGACCCATGGCAACACAGCAGCAACTTGCCGAACCAAAATAGACTAAATTTAATTTTGATCAGATTCAACTTGATATCTGGGTCACGTCTGTTAAAAGAAACCAAGCAGACCTGTAAAGACCTCTACTTTTGAGTGCTGCCCTCTTGCTTAAAGTCTTTATACTCCAATACTTGGGACACAGCACTATAGATTTTAAAGGCAAAACATGCTGCTAAACTGTTTCTGAAGCTCCCAACTGCATGTTCATTATAGAAAATAATAATAAAATAGGGCTATAAAGAATATCCGATGTTCTGCTTGCATTGTAGCCGCATACTAATCACTTAGAACTTCATTGTATGCCCTCTGTATCAGTGATCAGTTGATGGTGACAAATCTCTGTAATCTGTTTCATTTATTTGTATCTAAAGATCACTTTTTTTACAGCTTTAAGAACAAAGTAGTTGCTAAAGTTTTGAAGGGGCAGACTGTGTCCCCTGCATTGTGTAAGATTGTGACGGTCTCTTAGCCTCAGCCTGGAGAGCCCCGGGGTGCACAAGCTGGAATTATAGTTGAGCTCTAATACCCTGATTCAACCAATCAGCAGTAGGACTGGGAATCCTTAGAAATATTTCAGAAATAAGAGCTGTTCAGAGCCATCATTAGTGCATGATGATACGTTTTCTAAATCTTACTTTGAGGAACATTGTTTGTTTTGGAATTTAACTCAATTCTCACTAAGAGCCGTGACACACCAACCTGATAATCGGCCGTCAGTGATTGGAGTCTGTTCGGTGTGTTCCGTGCCATTGTCCAACCGGAGTGGTCCGGAGGGCCATCAGCCTTCATTTTGGCCGACCTGACATGCTCAGTCGGAAGGCGGGCACTGCCGGCAGTCGGACTCAAATGACCAATCCGATTGGTAGAGTGGAAACCCGGAAATGAGGCGCGGGATGAGCCTGACTAGAGTCTCTCAAAATCTGACGAAAATCTTTTAAACAGACTTTTGTCGATCTGAAATGAAGATTTTGCAGCTGCACGGCCAATTTTGCTTAAAATGTTTTCAGAAACACGTTTCGGTGAGTAAAATATGAGATTGACTCTGAACAAGCCGCCATGGCAGTCTGGCTTTGAATTTCCTGAGAAACCAGACCCATGTGACTCGTTCGTCCAATCAGCTGCCACTTTTAATTTTTGGGCGACAATACAGATTAGCGCAGCCTGCGGTTATAGAGATGTATTAGCCTACGTCTCATCGGACTGATCAGTCCAACTGACTTTTCAGCCGACGGTCAGCCGTCAGGTCGGTGTGTCAGGGGCTTTAAGGTTAAACCTCTGTCCATAATCTTCATACAATTAAAACTAAAATTAGAAAAATTAGGATTTAAAAGTAAATCTCTGGATAATTTATAGGTAAACAAGGCTATGGGTTTCTGATTTTTGTTTAATTACAATATCCAGCTCTAATCTAAGCCGTAACGGAGCCCAGCAGGATCCTTAGTCTGTGCTTCCTCCAGCTTGGCAGGGCTGGGTCTGAGCGCCCTCTGGTGTTTACATGTTGTCAGTGACATATCCACTCATCTTTGCCCTCCTCCCCCTTCCCTCTCTCTCTTTTCAGTATTCACCCAACATGACGATGAGTGTGTGATTTTATTTTTTTTCCTCTTTTTGTATTTTTCTTAATTTCCCCTCCTTTTTTGTACCCCTACACCTGATTTTTTTTTTTTTTTCTTTTTTTTTCTTTCTTCATTCAATCCTTACTCACATCGGATTGGACACATCTCCTCCTCACACACATCCTTTGCTCCCCCCCACCCCATTGGATCCGCTATCCCCCCCCCCCCCCCCTGCAATTTACCTTCTCACTTGGGAACTCTATGGCCACGCAGCCTTCTGGGACAGCCCTTGAGCATGCTGGAACTCTAATTAAGACGGGCCCTCCCGGAGCATGCAAGATGGCCGCCGGTCTGAATAGGAAGCAGTCACAGAGCAACAGGAAGAGCCTCCTCTCTGACTCCGGCCCCCGCCTCCCTGGCTTTCTGTCAGGTTCTAGACAATGAGCGAGGGAAGGAGGACAAACAGAGAGAAAGTGGAAGAGAGGAGACTGGATAACACACCCTCCCATGAGGACAGGTTTTTAAACCGCTGCCTGGAAGCTTCTCAACCGCAACTTTGGACATTTTGTTTAGTTGCCTTTCCTCCCCGATTCAGTTGAGGGTCAGATGAAACTATCCCCTTTCCCCCCCCACATTGGGACTTTCTGTGTGTACATTTTTTACAGAGGTGGTGTGATGATCAGTAAACTCTCCCCCCACCCCCTATTTCTTTGTGTATGTATTGTATCATTGCTATTTTTATTATTGTAATATTGTTATTAATGATATTGATCATTTTAAGATTAGGTTCTAATTTCTGTTGTTTCTAAGGGCACATTATTATGATGAAGACAGCACATGTGCACACAAATTAGACATTATGTGCTGTGTAGCATGTGGCTAAATGTTAGCACACTGCCCCTGCAGGTAAGACGTTATCCATCTAGGTACTGATTGGCCCTCTTTTTTGTTTTTTTGTTTTTTGTTTTGAATTTCAGCAGCCATCTAAATTTTTAACTGCTTGTTCAATAATCCAAACCAGAAGAAGAAGCAGCTCCTGTTTTAGTAGCTTCCATGCAGTGAAATGCACAGCTCTATTTATTTATGTACTTTAAATTTGTCTTATGAATCATTGTTACGTTTTATTTTTTTTAAGTGTTATCCCTGGTTTTTTGTTAATTGCAGAACTAGTAGCAACTGTGTAAATATGCAGATCCGGTCATCAGCGTCTCCTCATCTCCGCGTGACATCCTTAGACCCCCTCCTCTTTCTGAGCCCTGAAGGTGCCGACGCCCCCCCCCCCCCCCCCCCCCCCCCCCCCCCCCCCCCCCCCCCCCCCCCACTCAGGCTGCTTCCACTATCGCTGCCCTCTTAGGTTACTGTTCACTCCAACATGTGCGTAGGCTACGGTATCGTCTCTGCTAAACTGTGGTGAACACCTGGCTTGTTTTTTGTTTGCTGAGGAGTCCTCCACACACTGATGTATGTCTGTGCTTCATGGAATTTCTGCTTTCCCACACCAGTCAGTTTAGCTTGCAGACATGTTGTCACACACGCAGCGCTCCCTCTGAAAGGACTTCTGGCTCTCTGCTCATCGGATCAATGGCGTTTTTTTTTTTATGTCTGAGCAAAGCAGAAAGAGGAAAGGCGTTGCTCCGTTTGACCGTAACGGGTGGCCTCCCTCCCTTTGCTCATCTTGAAGAAAAGTCCGTCCTTTTCCTTTTTCTCACCTTTTCAGCGGGCCAGCATCGACACACACAGCCACACACACCACCCCTCTCTGATTGTTTTTTTTTTTTTTTTTTTTGTACAACTCTCTCCATCTTTTGATTTCAATTTTTTTGTAAATACTGTAAAATGCATTTTGATATCATTGACATGTTTTGATATTTTCAAATCACAACAACAGTTGATCAGAAATGTGCTGATTCGGGGCAACTGTGTGTGTTTGTTCAGAGATGGTGTTTCTTTGATGATGAGAAACAAAAACTGGAGCTGCTATAGACTATTATGCTATTTCACCTCATCACAGACAGACGCTGTGGCGCTTTACTGTGCGTCAGAGCCGAAGCGTCAAGTGGTCTAAGAGGACAAGGGAGGACAATTTTGTAGTGAGTGTGTTTGAACGCCTTTTAGCTAACTCACTGTCACACGCATTTCCTTAACAAATCCTTAAAATAACATGATTCTTGTCCAGAAGCCTCCTATGTTCTTGGAAAATTTGAAGCGAGGTGGCCAAAAAGCCACAAAACGGGCATATTTTTCACTGTGTTTCACAAGGAAGTTGCAAGAACAGAGCAAAAGAGGCCAGTTTTTCATAATAAAAGTCGTCCCTTCCGTGTCTGCCTCCGATACCCTGCATTAAACTACCCTCTTGATACAACTGAAGCCGAAAGAAGGCCACACGGACACTGGCTCTCAATCTGACACACCAGGGACCAGAGTACAGACTTTACTATGAAGGATTTTTTTTTTTTTTTTTTTTTTTAATTTTATCTATTTAAAAATGGGGTGAGGAGAAATGTTTTGGAAAAGTAAAGAGAGAAAAAAAAAAAAAATAACGGACAGATTTGTTCCTATTGCTAAGAAGAGGTAGAGAGAGTGCGGGAACAGGCGTTTCCTCCCCTGTACTTTGAAAAACTGTTGTATAAAATGCAGTCAAACTTCTCTCTATCTTTCTGTCCTGTAAGTAAAGCTGTCACAACGTTGATCATTTCTGTATTTCTATTGTGCTGATGTATAATACTGTAACATTCAGGGGTAGGGAGGGTTAAGAGAGGAATTTTTGAGGGGAGTAAAGATTTTTTCTGTTCAGTTCCTCGTTTTTTTTCCCCCTCTTGATGACAAAGCAGTATTGAATATGAGGCAGTCTCTCCTTGGGGAGTTGCTTTGTATCTCATGTTAGGGTAGTTTCAGATCCTAAATGTCTCGTGTAGTAAAATGAGAGGTTCCTTCTTCGTATGTTTCTTTATATTGTAAAGTTTCTTTAGACAAAAAAATGTTGCTTATTGGAAAAAAGGTGGGAAAAATGCATTGATAATAAATGTAATTTCTTTTGGTTTTGTTTTATTTTCATCAAGTTGTCAGTCGTTTTTGCCTGTGTCCCCCTTGTTGTAGATACATATTAAAAACAAATAAAATGACTTCACTCCTTTTGCCATGAACATGCACTTCTTTCACTGGACTAATACAGTTATGGTTTGCCTCTACACAATGTGTAATTTCCCAGTTTTCTGTGGCCTAACTGTTGTTTTGTGATGAGCATAAAAAATTCCTCATTACATTCCACAAACTTCAGAGTCCACGTCCAAAATGCTATCGATTGATTTTAGATTCCTGTCTTTACTCGGCATCGTGAGAGAACCGCTTGAACTAGTGCTAAAATCCTAGGAGTTGAGTCGATATCCCTTGTGGTCAAGGAGAAAAGTCGGGGGAGGTTAAAACGCATACTATCAAATAAGACAAAGAACATTTGAGTACCCGAAAACATCTTTGCCTGAAACATTTTTTTTTTTTTTTTTTAAATGTAGAGTTTTTTGTATTTTATTTCACCAATTCAGCTACAAATTCACAGACATTTTTTGATCTCATTTTATATTTTTTGGTTTCATTTTGCATTTTTGTTACAAAACTGCAACCGTAATCTAGGGATCTTGAAATGGTTTGTTCAGACGTGAGGGCTCTGTGCGTAGAGTTTGTCCACTCCAGCTCCACATTCAGGCCGCTGTGTGAACTTATCACTCATGTCAGAGAAGCACACTATGGAGGGATGTAGGCCTAAATGGTTTCTCCTCTTCCTCCCATCTGTTTAATCTGTACCAAGCGCCTCTCGCTGCAGCGGGATGCAGGAGGAGCAACCAGTGAAGTTAGAGAGGGGGCGGGCGGCAGCCAAGGGAGTAACGCCGCTCTTACAGAAGCTCTGCAGAAAGAGGAGGGTGGAGAGGAGCTGGGCGGGTGGGGCAGAAACACCATGCTCTTGCTTGTGGAAGTGGAAGCCCGGGATGGAACCTGGAGCAGTGGTGAAAGAAGTATTCAGATCCTTTGCTCAAGTAAAAGTGCTAATACTAAAAAACAAATACTCTGTTCAAGTCAAAGTCCTGCATTGAAAAGGCTACGTAAGTAAAGTAGGCTAAGTATCATCAGGAAAATGTAAAGTATTACAAGTAAAAGTAGTCAATGCAGTAAAAATCCTCGCATTTTAGAAACAGGAATTGATTGAAACAGTGCAGTCATGAACTAAGTGTTTAAACATATATATTTTTTTAAATACATGTGCTTTTTGTTGCAAAAATCTGTAAAGTAACTATCTGTCAGGTTAATGTAGTGGAGTAAAAAGTACATTTCTCTCTGAGATGTAGTCATAGATGTAATTTATATAGGGAACAAAACTGGGTTTTTGTTCCTTTTTATGTATTTTGTTGCATTTTCAATGTTTTTGCAACTTTTTGAAGTTGTTCCCCCCCCAATTATTTGAGGTTTTTGTCGCTTTTGTTAACACGCAATCCCAACCCAACAATGTTGAACCCAAAGTTACGCTCTTGGATGTAGTGGAGTAGAGGTAGAACGTAGCATGAAAAGAAAAGTACAGGTACCTCAAATTTGTACTTAAGTACAGTACTTGCGTAAATGTACTCCGTTCCATTCCACCACTGACCTGGAGGTGGGAGTCTGATTGGTGGACTAATGGCGGGAGGTGAAGCAGAGGAGGAACCACCGTGACGGAGGGGAGCGTGTTCCTGCGGAGTTGGGAGTAAGGAGACGAACAGGCAGGAAGCTTATGGTCACAGCTTTTCAGGGTACTGTTGTCTAATGTTGAACCTCCAGGCGTCCTCTTAGGGACCGGTCTGCTGGCAGCTGTCTGAGACGCGCTCATCTCTGTGAGAGAGAGGACCGACTGAGAAAGCCTTGGAAGAAAATCCTCACGGCAGCTGTTGTAATTCTCTCCTCCACATCTGTTATCCCTCCTTTGAACCACACTCTCCTTCCTCTCTTCCATCCTGGACTGATGAAAATGTGGCTCCTCATCTCCCCTCCGTCCTCTCTCCCTCCTTGAATCCTCTCTGTCCCCCTCCTCCCGCAGGCTCCTCTCCCTCATGCCCTCCTCGTAAGCCCGGTTCAGACAGGCCAGGTTGTGCATGGCCAGCCATGGTTCCGATAACATTCTCTGTCTGGGCAGTGGAGTGCTACTCTGGCTCAGCGGACTAAGCTCACAGGAGGGATGTCTGCTGCTGCTGCTGCTGCTGCTGCTGCCTCTTTTGCCTGATAGAAGGGAATAAGACACAGGCAATGAGTGAAAATATGGAAGTGGTTGAGAAGAACTGTGTCCCCTTTTGCATTTTGTATATCTCTCCATACTCTTCCAATTTCCCCCCTGTTCTTTGGGAGAATGTTTCCTTATCTATTTTTCTGCTCCTAATTTTGGGCTATATGAAAATAATTGGCTTTATTCTGATTCTTCTTCCAAGCCGTTTTTGATTACTGTAGCCTACCTAGACAGTATAGCGTGTACAGTATGTGTTCACACTGGGACTACTACACTGCTTTCTAAAAAGTAATCCTAAAACAGGCATTATTTCTAAAAAAAACCAAAAAACTAAAAAGGCACAGATTTATGAGTGTGTTGTTGATGTACACAATTCTCCCACAATGCAATGCACAAAGGAAATGGAGGAGCCATGGATGATGAAAAACAGCTAGGCCTACAGGAAGTTCTCTTTTTAGATTAATTTGGCTAAAGTCTTTATCTTGCACACATTATGTATAATTTTCTGTTAGTGTAACACAGTAAAGTATGTTCATTTCTTGCTAAAAAACTGCAAAAAAAAACATTACCATGAAGATTATTATAGAGATTACAGTATGCTGTAGGCTATACAATCACTAGTTTGTTGTATGTAATTAAGACACTGCTGCCACACTAGTTGCTTAGGCACAGGGTTACTTTAAGTGCTGACAATGTTAACATGCTTGTCGCTGCCCGATCCATACTGGAAATGTTATTCCACCTACTTTCTTGGCAAGACCCGCCTTGCGTAGCATTCAAGCGCCAGGATTAGCCAGGCGTCCATGCTTGCGCGATGTTCCGGAACCCGATTTTTTTCAGGTCCAAGACCCTGACCAGTGGGCTATCCCAATCATGGGAATCATGATAATGCTTACTGAAATCACAATATGTTTTACGCATAAACGAAGATGGTGGAGGCTAGGCACTGACATTGAATAGGTAGGTCAGGATAGCCCATTGGTCAGAGGATAGGCCCGGAACAAATCGTGTTTCCAGTACGGATTGGGTAGTGACTAGGCTGACATTCCGCAGGCATAATGTTAACAAAGTTCGTCTTACACAAAGCCACAAATGGTCCCCTCGGCACCAAAACAGTCGTGCTGGAGAAGAGTCAGCAGATCACCAAAGTCATGCGGATTTATCCTCCAGGGAACATGAATGTCTGCACAGACTTACTGTATATGGCCATTTATTTAATGGTTGTTGAGATATTTCAGTTTGAAATGAAGTGGTGGACTGACCAACACTATCATCCTTCGCCTGACTAAAAACCCTTTCATATGCATTTGTTGAGCACAGCTTATTGAGTTAATCATCTTATATAACCAGATGTTTTCCTCGCCTGTCACTTCATCCTCACATCTGTCCTCTATCACCCTGGTCAAACTTTATTTTAAGCCACTCTTCTTAGTTTCTACGGTATGAATTCATTGTTGGTTCCTCTATAGCAGAATAAATGTTGCATTTTTCATAGTAATGCACCACCAGAGTTAGCTTCACCTCACCCGGACAACAGATTTTCATGTCTCCTAAGGAATGAGCACTCAGCTAATGATTTCAACCACAAGAAAGTGGTTCTGATCTGTCTAGACTTGCCTTTGTTAACCATTGCTCTATATCTACGAGGGGCACAGTGTTGTTGGTACTGAAAGTGGTACTGGAAGACGTGTTTGCATCCCTGCACTTTAAGGACTTTTAAGGACTTTCTCATCGATGTTGCCATCTATGTTGTGATATTGCTGTGGTTTTGCATGGTTTAGTCTTATTTACTCCAAATCAAACATACTGCTGATGGTTTTAGATGTTCTAGGTTTTAAGTATTTGTTCTTTTCTCACCTTCTTGGTAGCTAGGGTTTGAATTCATTTAAGTACAGGGTGGCATTTAACTAGGTTTAGCTTTATTAAAAAAGGAGTGGGTAATCAATCAACCACAGAGAACATCATGTCTGCTTCTTTTTTTGTGTAAAACTATATTTGTGTGGTAATGGGTACTCTTAGTGGCATTTACCATGCAACGGGAATGTGACTTGCACACAAATGAATGTGGACATTGTGATTAATTACCAGTTTCAAACCCCTACAGGGTTATGTGAAGTGTACTGGAACTGAACTAAACCATGCAAAACAGTAGCATGTTCCTTAAAGGTCCCATGACATGGTGCTCTTTGGATGCTTTTATATAGACCTAAGTGGTCCCCTAATACCATATCTGAAGTCCCTTCCCCAAAATTCAGCCTTGGTGCAGAATTACAGCCCCTAGAGCCAGTCCCACAATGAGCTATCTTTAGTATGTGACATTTCTGTGTCTGTAGCTTTTGAGGAGGAGAGACGGGGGGGCAAGGTGGAGGTTGGGTTTGTAGTCTTGACCAACTGCCACTTTGCTCGCTTGAAAGCCATGATGTCTCTCTCTCGTGGGTGGGCCAAATTCTCTTGGCAGGCAAAGCAGAGAAAGGGGACGTAACCTTGCCCCTTATGACCTCATAAGGATCAAGATTCCAGATCGGCCCATCTGAGCTTTCATTTTCTCAAAGCCAGAGCAGGATACCCAGGGCTTGGTTTACACCTATCACCATTTCTAGGGGACGATAGGCACTGGGTGACCATAGGCAGGTTGTGGGAACTCATATTAATGTTAACAAACCTCATAAAGTGAATTTGTCATGCCATAGGACCTTTAACTTTGCAGATAGAACAATCAGCATGACTCACTAGTTCCTCTGAAGTTGAAGATGTTTTCTCCCTCGGATGAGTTGGGTGAACCCGTCTTGAGGACGATGTCAGACGGGGACATGCAGGACACCGGCGAGGTGTCAGGAGATGGAGGAACATTCAGGTAACGCCTAGTCACCGGGCCTCCATTCCCACCCATCTCTGTGGCAATGATGATGATGTCCCGACCCCTGGCATGGCAGGCATCTATCAACACCTGAAGAGCACAGTGCAGCTGAGGTATTGATTGGATTTGGGGTTTGATGGTGCCCAATACTGAAGTTTTTTGGAGTGTTATTAAGTACCTCCACATTTGAACTGTGTATAAGATAATTTAAAAAGATTCAGTGTTTCCCACTTAACTGTAGGGAGGACAGTGTAAGCTACACTACAACTTTCCACTGAAAAAGTAGAAAAAATTGAGGTACTTCTACCTTAGTTGAGTATTTCCATTTTATGCTGCTTTATACTTTAGATACATCTTTGCACGTCATGATAAATAGGATACCTTTAATGTTGGCTGGTGCTGTGCATTGATGGCGTACACCAGTGCTGAGGCTCCGGAGTAGTCCTCCATGCTGGGGTCGGCTCCTGCAGCCAGCAGGGTGGACGCCACCTGAGCTCCTGCCCGCTCCATACAGGCGTACATCAGAGCGCTGCGTCCAGCCCGGTCCTGTGCGTTTGGATATGCCTGATTGGTAGAGAGGAGAACAGTCACATAGCTGACAACAACTCAAGAGGTTTGTATACCATGAAGCCTTGAGAATGACCCAGTGTAGTGGCCAGGTTGGCTTAGTGGTAGAGCGGGTGCACATCTACTTCAAGGTTTATACCTCGATGCAGAGGTCCAGGGTTTTGACTCCAACCTCTGACGATTTCCTGTTTCTGCCCCCTGTCTTTCACTTAACTATCCTGTCAAAAATTAAAGGTGGAAAAGCCCCCCAAAAAAAACGAATGACCCAGTGTGAATTAGGTGTCTGTCAATTTTGCTTGTTAGGAAATCAAAAGCTAAACCTTATTAAAATTACTTATGAGGGCGCCCGGATAGCTCCGTAAATGCTTATTAGAGATTAGGCTGAAAATGCCCAAACAATAATCTTTAAAAAAAAAGACTTCCATCTCACATCCTAATGAGATCTGATTTGGCATTGTTACTTGTGTGTTCTGGCTCTCCAATGACACTTAAATGCACAAGGTTCCATGTAATTAATATTTATTTTGCCTCAAAGTACACTGTGTTGTGTTCTACAGCTCCAACAACTTCAGGAATATTTTGCAGAGCTGGAAACATCAGGAACCTCTTTACTATGCATTGAAAGTCCTGTATACCTCTTTTACTGCAGATACACATTTATTATGCATTAGAAATACATTTAAATCAATATACTGTTATACTTCTGGGAAAACCTGCATGCTGCAGATTGCATTTAAGCACGTGCATTCTGAGTTGAGATGGGAAATATTACTCACTGCAGACTGACCTTGTTTTGGAGCAGGTAGGTGAGGAGTTTCACCGTCTCAGGCCCAGCAGGCTCCCCTCTCAGGGCCTTGCAGGCAGCCAAGAGAGGGGTCTCTCCTCTTGGGTTGCGCCCGTTGACCTGAGCCCCACCCTCCACCAGCAGGCGGACCAGACGAAGCTTACAGGAGGCTGCTGCACTGATTAGGGGGCTGGAGTCTGACAGGGGGTCCACCATGGCCTGGTGGGTTAAAGGAAAGTCAGATATGTATTTTCACAAACAAGGATTCACTATGTTACAATATTCAAATTTCAACAACAAATCACATTAAATGCCTACCCTGGACATCTTTTACCTGTTATCTTTACTGGAAATCTTGTCTGAATGGCAATGCTAATGAAATTCTCCTGATAATGTTATTTGATCAGTGTTTGGAAATTTAAACAAAGTAAAATACACTATGCAAAAGCATGTGTTCAAATACATGAAGGTTAAGGTGTCCTTCTCTTATCTGTTTTCTTGTTCAAACATTCATTTCAAATGTTTATTACAACAAAAAACAGGAATAGCTGGACACTGTTAATTGTGAACCTCAATTCAAGAAATTGAAAAGCTCCTTATGTAATTGCAAATGCTTACAATGTGGACATGTACACGACATACAGTATCCACAAGGTAATACTATACATGCATACACATCCACAGTATAATAGTGAACATTTGACTCACCTTAACGCTCCCTCTTCAGTGCTTAT
>NC_045752.1:4601394-4611111 GCF_008692095.1 Etheostoma spectabile
TCCCCTTCAACAAACAGGAAGAAAGCAGTCATCCTGAGTACATTCCATTGTTGCTATTATTTCATCTTATCCTTAAAGGTTTACATTGGCTCTTGGATGAAGGGTCCTCATGTCGCTGGCCTGCAGCAAACTGCAGAACATAAAGTGAGAGGATACTAGCTTTCATCTTCTCCCTCTGTCTCTGTGTCCCTCTGTCACTATTCTGTCCTCATGTGTCCCATCCGTACCTGCTGGGTTGAGGGGAAGTTCGGTCACACAGTGAGTGTTCAAAGTTATAAATGGTTTTGAGCCCAAAATGTCACCTGTTGCAGACACTGCACTACAAAGACCCAGAGGCCCTTTGATATGTCAGCTTTGAACAGTTATGACCCGCCATGTGACCCCCGTCTGCATTTAAACATTGGCAGAGAGAGAGGCAGATGAGGCACACACTGAATATCAAATGCACAGACACATGCATCAGGTGATCTTTTTTTAAACTGAAGTCTTTTGTGTTTCTCACTTTTCATGTCTTTTGTTCTCTGTGAAACACTAAGCAACCGCTCTATAAATCTTAAATGATTGTCTAACTCCTGGCAACACTTCAGCAACGCTCAAATAGCAGATGTGCAACTACGTCAAACAGCAATTAGTTGGAGCTAACATAATTAGCAGCGTGCAAAAGCACCAGGAAAGCATATTAATCTAATTTCCCCTAAATCATTAACATGCAAACATGTCATGTATGGGCATGATACAATGACATTGCAAAATGTGAAAGTGACTTTTTTTGAGTGCAAGATTGCATTTCACTTGGCTTTTTCTGTTTAGGACACAATAAAGGGTAATAGAATCAGTGCGGTCACAGTGCAATGCAAGATATGAATCAATAGTCACAAATTTCATTCAATAAAAGGCTCTCGAGAGCTGGAGCAGGCCTCAAATTTTCTGGGAGTTTGTCTTATAAATCTTGTTATTTAATCGCCACTGGAAGCAGTCTGAAGCTTTAGTTACAGATTGTGAATGGAAAATCTAATCAACAAATAAATGTTGAATTATATAATATTCTAAATTAAACTACACCTCAGAAGGCTACATTAATTAAAATGAGCTCCAACTAAACCGTCTGTAACATTAAAGGAGTATGTACATTAATGGATCAATAATTTTAGTTAATTGATATAATATAGTGTATTGTATATTTTTCTGAAATAAGCCATTTTGCATAATGACTACTTTTACAGATGGTACGTTAAATAGGCCTATATTTTGATGCTTCAACTTTTCTTCTTTTACTCAAGTAACATTTTAAATGAATGACTTTTACTTGTAACAGTGTATTTCTACACTGTGGTATCGGTGCAACATAACCAAAGACTCTTTTACTCAGCCAGAAAAAATACTTATTTTTTAAAGTTATTATGGTTTTATAACTTTTTTATATTTTATTCACAACTAAGGAAAGCTGAAGGGCCTGCTCTTTCACAGTTACCCGAAAGAAATCGCCCCTGTGAAAGAAAGAAAATTTGCATAGTGAGAGGGAAGGCAGAACAAGTGGAAGTGGTTACGTAAGTACTACGTAAAGGTTTATTTATGTCTCTTGGCCAATAAAATCTGCTCAGCCGTCATGACGTAACGCGATCCACTCCAGAATAGCGCGCGGCGAAGGAGCAGCCACATTGAACCGTTTAGACTCTCTCTCTCTCTCTCTCTCTCGCTCTCTCTCTCTCTCTCTCTCTCTCTCGCTCGCTCTGTCTCTCTCTCTCTGGTTTATCTCGCCAATGTTGGTTTGTTTATGTGAGATTTGTTCGGTCCGGAGCAAGCCTGGCAGGGGGGGATTCGCGGCAGGATGTCGGTGCTAAAAGAGAACCAGTGTTATGAACTGTCCAGCGGTAAACTGAACCGTGGCGGTAACATCTCTGTTTTTCATGTCAAACTCACTGACAGCGCGGCAAGAGCCATTTGCTCCTTTCAAAACGTCAAGGTAGGTTATTTTTTTAAAACAATTTCTCCTCGACTTAAACGTACAGTAACGGTTGATATTGTTGTACCACTTCGTCAAGGGAACCCTCACTTAAAAACAAAGTGGGGAGAACGGGCGAGGAAGGCGGTTGTGTGCATTTCAGCCGAAGTTCATCCCGGTTGTTGTCTCATACAAGCCTTCCTTAAGCTTAAAGCTATGAAGTGGAAATACATGTTGCATAATACAATGCGGAACAGCTTCAGTGTGTGGTGATGCTTGTAACAAGCTGCTGGCTAAGTCGTTACAAGCTGCTGGCAAGTATTATGGATGTCAGTCGAGAAGAAAGGAAAGTGTGTGTGTGTGTGTGTGTGTGTGTGTGTGTGTGTGTGTGTGTGTGTGTGTGTGTGTGTGTGTGTGTGTGTGTGTGTGTGTGTGTCTTTGTGTGTCTTTGTGTGTGTGTGTGTGTGTGTGGCTGGCTATGGCTATTTGGAGGGTATTTTGGTTTGCATTTGACCCACTTATTCACAAATGACTGCAGGAAGTCTGAGCAGAGAACATTAATGTACACTTCCTCTATTCAGTTATTCCTAGTAACACGGATAGGAAACTCCTCTCCAAAGAAATTACCAGCCATCAGTTTTCTGACTAAAGGTGAAAACCGCACTGCTCCTGTCATACCTCTAGATTTCGCATAATAGCCTACTGTTATGATGAGACAGGAAGGAGGGGAAAACACCTCATCACACAGCCTTAACATGCAGGCAAGACTGTTGCTGTGCATATATCTAGTTTCTTTATTTAGCTTTAAGTGTGTCTATTCATAACCTACTTGGTCTGATCACAGAGACAAAAAAAACACATCTACATGTAGCCCGGGCCAAACTGAGTACTGGCAGCCACCTCACTCTCTGGACTCATCAACAGGTGGACTCCCAAATCCTCTCTATGAAAAGGTCAATTTGAGCCTAGCCATCACATAGTTTCCGTCGGTGCTGCAATCGTGTCACTTTGGGACTTTCATTTCTGCCCTTTCCTACAGGATAATTCACCCCTGTGAGAGAAAGATGTCAGGCTGTTATTTTACTCTGTTCACCATATTCTCAAGTGACAAGCTGATTTATTAGAGCAGGAGGTTAGGGTGACCTTAGCCATTTCCCCTTTTTAAAATGACATACAATTTGTTAAATTGGCACATGATACACAAGGGGAACATCCCAGGGGGTACATTGTGGAGTAGCGTACTTAATTTCTTGTAAAAATTGAAATTATGATTTGGTTAAAACCCTTTTTTGAACTTGTCTGTGTTTAGGGGGAAAAGAAGCACTCAAGGCGGATCTTAGATATTTGTCATCATTAGGGATCCATCATCAATGGACTGAAAAAAAGACGTATGCAGAGCGACAGGAAAAATGATCTACCAGCGAGCACGTTGCAGAGCCCATTCACGGAAATTCAACGTCGCTGTGCGATCGTCATCGTGTAAAGCCCCCCTCAACTCCCTCTGGAGCCACAAAAGGCTTTATACAAGTTTTTCACATGTGCAGTGCTAGCCTCTCATACGTGTAAACAGACTTTAAATTGGTAAAATTGGAGTTCCTCTTTACGTTCAAGATCAGCACAGACACGAAGCACAACAGCCTACAGACAGAAAAGTAAAAGCAGCAATGAAACTACAATGAAAATGGATGTAGCACTTGTAGAAGCTGTACAGACTACAAAACATCCTCTGTGTTATATGTTTTACAGATGTCTTTAGTGGTCTATTTTCAGTTCTGTGTGTGTGTGTGTGTGTGTGTGTGTGTGCATGCTTTCTGGTAACACACTCTAATCAAATGATTTGTCTTTTTTTTCTTCAGGGTTTGTCTTCCTGTCCCACCATCTGTTTTAATGGCAACAAAGGGGTAAGAGGAACTGTTCGACCTGTTCACATATCCTAATTCAATAATGTCATCTCATGCTTGACCATTTGAAAGCTGTTAAATGTAATTGTTTCTCTTTTTTGTGTCGCTCTCTCTCCTTCATGTCACAGAGAATCACCCTTCCTTGCTCAGAGAATAGAGATGAATTGAGGACATTCACCTTTGGCGTGACCAACATCGCCCGTGATAATCCAAATGGAAGCTTTGACTGTGTCCAACAGCTCAGCACTGGGTAAAACACAACAAAAAATCATATAAAACGCAGAATCCTTTGACATTTTTTGAATACAAGTTAGATTCAGTCTGTTATAGTCAGATCTGAAGGCTAACCTTGATCAGATGGTAAGGTACAAAATTAAATTGGAAAGCAGGCAGCAAACGACGATGTCATTAAAAAGTACACACATCTAATGGTGCATGGGGATTATGTGCTAAATTCAAAACCTACTCATCAGTGCTGTAGGCTTGTTTGGTGCACGGTGATTATGTTTGCTTACTAAGAGTTAACTGAGCTTCTGGAAGAGTTTCAATATTTGAAAATGTCTCCGCCCCCCTACTGCTGTTTGAAAGTCACCCTGCTGGTAAGATCTTTCTGCCAGACTCTTTTAAATGCCAGAAACCCAGGGTGTTCCGACTGTCCAGGTCTAAGAAGACTGGATATGTAGAGAAGTGAGTTTAATAAATGCCAAGAGTTGTGAAAAATTAAGGAAGTATTCATCAAATCTACTGTTTGAATCAAACTTTTGGAGCTGTTTCCAAAATGACACATGGGGGGGGGGGTAATAATGTTAAACTACAGATATATGTCATGTATTTGGTAGTAAAGTAGTACAGCTGAAAGAAGAAGCATACATCTAACTGAACACTTCTAAAACAGCAGTCAAACAGAGACGCACTCAAACACATATTGTCAGTCATTTCACATAGATAACGCGGAGAAGGAGTTCTGAAAGCTCTGTCAGATCGCTGTCTTGACTCGCTGTCTCTCCCCCCCCTTTCAGTGCTGCCGAGGAGCTGTCATGTCTCGGGGTGATTCAGAAAAAAATGACAGTCAACGCAACAGATGACTCGTACGATAAGGCTCGACAAAGCATGGCCCAGGCTGAGGAGGAGACACGCAGCCGGGGGGCCATTGTCATCAAACACGGGGGGCGCTTCCAGGGTAGGAAACACAGTCAAAATCCAGAGACTTCTTGGTTATGCAAGAAATAACTCCAGCAAAGGAATAAGACTGGCCTGAAGACAAATGTGTACTGTGCGGATAAAATACAAGCCACAGTCAGCCATATTGCATTGGTTGCCATAGCAACATGTGTCGAAACTAGTGACATGGAAACAGTCTTTATTTATTTATTTTTTTGTAAATTTCTAATTTCTAATAACACTATACTTTCTACATAGCACACATTCACATACAGAAGTGTGTGTGTGTGTGTGTGTGTGTGTGTGTGTGTGTGTGTGTGTGTGTGTGGTGTGTGTGTGGTTTCTGTGTGTGTGGTGTGGTGTGTGTGTGTGTGTGTGTGTGTGTGTGTGTGTGTGTGTGTGTGTGTGTGTGTGTGTCTACATATAGTTATTGTATATATAACGTAATTTTAAAGGATACTGAGTCTACACAAACATACAGAGGCTGTATTCTATACAACATGCCTACCAAAATATACATTCACATGATAAAACCAGGGATTTAGCTTTTTTTCTGTCACCACTGTCTTTCTTCTTCTAACCACCAAACCACCACTTCCTTCTAAACAGATATTTTAGCCACCGTCATCTTGTTTCAGTAAATACACACTCACTCACTCACTCACTCACTCTATTTTTGATGATTTTGTCAGTTCAGAGGAAGCCTGAACAAACACTTCCTCACTCACTACATGCTTGTGCAACTATATTAGATGGCAGCTTTTGCTTACCGAGACGTGCGAATACTTGTATCCCTATTGGGGTTTTTGTTAGAGGTGAAGTGACGTCTTTTCTCTTATCATCCATAATTCTGCCACAGGACAAAAATGGCAATCCACCTATGCCACTTCCTCTGGTGTCTGATCTTGCCAGATCTAGGCTGTTTTTTTTAACAGTGGTTTTTACACCCTTTCTTACCCTGAGTTATGTTCATCCTAGTCACTTTCTAACCGTGCAACATTTTAAGAGAAAAAATACAAAAACTACCGCACAAGTTAACTTACTTTTTTTGATGATGATTACCTTATGCTCAAGCATATGTTTGATTTATATGGCAAGTGCTGCTTTTTATGTGAGATTTCCTCCCCACTTGCAGGCAAGAAGGTAACAGTGCGAGCCCCGGCCCCTGCGCTGGCCAGCCTGACCAAGCCCCGACGATCTTCCCAGTCTCTCCTCAGCAACGTTAAGAGGCGTGTCCAAGTTGGCGTGTCCAAGCCAAAGAAGGGTGCCTGCGCTTTAAACAGGAAGAGTGCCGTGGGCGACATGCAGGCGAGGCCGCTCAGAGAGAGAGTGACACATCTGCTGGCTCTGAGGCCATACAAGAGGCCTGAGCTCATCCTGAGGCTGCAGAAAGATGGACTGACAGCAGGAGACAAAGACATGTTGGACTCTGTACTGGTGGAGGTAATTCATTCTCCTTTTTAGCCCCAATAAGTGCAGTACTCATTAAAAGTAGTAGAAGAACCCTTTTGGAGCTTTAGAGACAAATACAAGGGCTGTCATTTTGCAATTTTCTTTTTTAGTTATGACACTAGTCTATATATCTATGTTTTATTTACAGGTTTATATTTATCTTTTTTTGAGTGAAATTCATTCTCATCACAAACTCGACAGGCATTTTAATTCAGAGCTTGCCTTCCTTTGTGCACATTTTCCACCAAACAAGTTCCTTCCCGAGGCAATTGTGATTGGTTTAAAGAAATGCCAATAAACCAGAGGACATTTTGCACCTATCCTTGAATGTTGTGTGGACTAACTAGACCTTCCGCCGCAGTGCTGTGGCGACAGGTCCAGCAATGCCAGACTATTATGACACTAAATGTCAGAATCAGAAGCATTAAATGGACACGTTTTACACAGTAGTGACATGATGTCACCCTGAAAACAATTTAAACAGATCAAGACAATGAATTTTTTCTCCAAAGATACATATTTCTCACCTGATTTGATTTTGTGTGTGTATTTGCACACAGGTTGGCCAGCTCAATAGTCGAGACAACACATTTGTTCTAAAGGACGGTCTGTATAAGGAGCTGCACAAGGACTGGCCAGGCTACAGCTCAGGAGACCAGCAGCTTCTGAAACGAATCCTTGTCAGGTAACGCAAGATTCTGAGACACTTGGCACCATGTTCATAGTGTGAAAATGTCTTCCATTCACTTAGAAGGAAAGAATATAGTTAAATCCTCAAATAAGTTATTTTGACCAAACAGTTGTAGGAAATGTGGGGCCCTCAGATACTAGTTCTTTCAAGGCTTTGTTTGCATTTCCACAGCATCTGGTAAATTTAATTTGAATTAAATGTATTTATTTGCACAATACAATCAATGCAACAGAAACACAACAAGGAAAAAAATGTAAAAATAAAAATTTAAGGATTGTGCAGGGGAAATTAAGAAAACTCCTAGGGGCTTTATAGAAGGACTCTCAGAAGAAAGAGAGAGGGGGGAAAAGTATAATGAGAAATGACAAGAGCTCTAAAACACAAGTAACAACTGGCTTTTAAAAATAAGCTGTTTTATTTAGCCAACCTAAGGCTACATAAAACAACAAAGGCGTACAATAAATGACCAGAATATAGATAAAATGAGGATGTGGGGATGTAAGTGTGCGTGTGTGAGTAGTTGTGAGAGAACTGTGGAGATTATACAGTACCATATATAAAAAACAAAGTGTAGCTTTTTTTTTCTTTTTAAATTGTTAATGCATCACCTTCCTTTTACTGTACAGGAGACTGTTTCAACCCCAACAGAACCTCACCGTTCCTGAGGGCCAGGTCAGTCCACTGCGAGACACCCCCAACTCCTCCCCAGCGCAACGTCCAAAACCGTCCCTGCCAGAGGAATACACTGACCCTTTGGCGAGTAAGAAGCCCAGGATATCCCGCTTGTCTGGCAAAGCAGCCGGTGACACGTCAACAGTGAGGCCGTCTGAGCAAGCGGCTGATAAAGACGCCACAGAAGCGACACGGAACGACGAGCAAAGGAACTCGCTTGATCCTCGAAAGCTTTTTGGCTCCTTGTCAACAGTCTGTCAGCAGGAAGCAGAGGTGGCAAAGAGGCTACACCAAACTCCCTGTGCTCAGGAAGGGCATGAAGTCACAGCAGACCCCCCGCAACCCAACTCTGATCGCTCCCCGTCCCCTCTCATAGTGCCTGATCTGAGCAGACACACAATCAAAAGGAAGAAGAGCAAACACAAGCACAGAGATCAGGTGAGACAACCCCTTTTTATTTAGTTTTATAGGTTTTTCCATGTCACGAGGTGCATTGGTAACTGGGATTTTGTTTTTGTTTGTCAAGGAGAAGGATAGGTGGAGAGGCAGGAAGGAACGGAGAAAAGATTCAGAGGATCCAAACAGTGAAGTCTCGGTGGACTGCATAGGTGAGCGCTGGTAGCGGTTGATGAGTGACTTTATGAGTTGATTGTTTAGGCTTTTCAAATGGTGTGACATTGTTTCTTTTTTTCCAGAGCCAAGTGAAATTTTGTTTGACTCTAATGTGCTTCAAGTGGACCATGACACAACAGACTATCTACTGTAAGCACACCTGTTATTAGTTCTTGTGTGTGTGTCTGCACCAAATAGGCTCCCCCCCCCTCATTTTTGGCAGTTCAAAACTTCTGCAGGTTGTTAACATGGCATGCTGTAGGTGGGTATTTTACAGATCTGATCATCGGGTCCTTTTTATGTTCTCTACACAGGAAGTACACAGCAATTTGTAGTCAGGACCAGAGACAGAAGTACAAGCAGGACTTTAACACGGAGTACAGCGAGTACAGAGATTTACATGCTCGTATTGACGGAGTGACGCGGCAGTTCATGGAGCTCGACACGCAGCTCAAACAGCTACATCACGAATCTCATAAATACAAGGTAAAAAAAAAAACATGAAGACATTTATTTTGGCTATTGTTCAATAGGGTCAAAAACCCGGTTGGACTATGATACCCTGTCAAATTACTAAAGCCGTAGAGGGCTTTTTAAATAGATGATTTGCATCAAATTAGTTTAGAGCAACACTCCCCTGCATCCCCTGCATTTTCCAGTCTTTATTTCATAAAAATAATAAATGAGAAATCTACTATATTCTGTCATAAGCTCTGTGGTTGCACTGTAGGTAACACATAAAGTGAACATAAAAATAATAACTGTTTTTAGAGCATACTGAGCAGGGGTTTAACCCTAAAGAAAACCCCTAGTTCAATACCCCAAGAAAACATTTTTATTCTGAAATTGTAACCTTAAATGGTGCTTCTTAGGATATAATTCTTACTATAGAATTTAAGGCACTTAAACATCGGCATATGGTCACATAATATCAATATGTCAGTAATTATACATTGTTTTATTACATTAAATGTGCCCTGTTGAGTTTTCTTTTGAACAAACAAAAGTTATGTTTACATTCACTGTTTGTTCTTGAGCTCTAACAAATGTGT
Source organism: Etheostoma spectabile (assembly GCF_008692095.1). Taxonomy (NCBI): domain Eukaryota; kingdom Metazoa; phylum Chordata; class Actinopteri; order Perciformes; family Percidae; genus Etheostoma; species Etheostoma spectabile. The sequence goes on from NC_045752.1 coordinate 4,610,878, forward strand.
TGAATGCTCTGCCTTCCTCATAAAATATTTGCAAAGCCAACAAACGTTATGGAAGTTATATAAATGTCTACTTGTATTAATTCAATCGATTCCTCTTGCAGACGGTTCGTAATCAGATTCTTCAAGAATATCGCAAAATTAAAAAGGTAACAACTTTCTTAAGACTTGATTCCAAGATTGCTGAATGGGGCAACCCCACTCCTCGCTTTTGCTCTTCAAAACTTAAGTCTTTTT
>NC_045752.1:4611121-4616888 GCF_008692095.1 Etheostoma spectabile
TTTTGTCTCTTTAGTCTAACCCTAACTACAACCAGGACAAGACTCACTGTGAATATCTACACAACAAACTGGCCCACATCAAGAAGCTTATATCAGCGTACGACCAACAACAGCTCTGACTGTGAAACAGGTGAACTTGATGACATTAATCGCCCTGAGGCACGGGTGACGGGAGGTTCACGCTGCTGGATGCCATCGAGCTGGAAATCTATGGTCTTCATGGCTAAATGACGTCTCACAGGACGTGATGGATGTGTGACCGAAGTTGGGAGTCATTTGTGAATAGCAGTCGTGGTACGCTGTGAGAAGCAGGCCTATGATATGAGATCATTTTTTACAAGATGGAAAATCTTCTTTGAACATTTGTCTTTCTATTGCACGAGACAAGTGACTAGGAGAGGGATAAGTAGGTCAAAAGTTGCAAACACACACACTCACATACTGACCTTCATCAGGCTGATGATAGATGTCCAACACCGAAATGTCACAAATACATTGGTTTTTGCAGGATAGACAGTATGCTTGAGTTTATTTATCACTTTTGACCTACTCATCATCCCTCTTCTACAAACCTGTCTCATGAAATAGATGTGTAATGTATTCCTCTGTTTTAAATCTCCTTTTGAAAAAATGGTTTAACCAATCGGTGGCTACAACAATGACATGATACTGCCAAGGACACATGGAGTAACTATAGTTTTTACTGAGGCTTCTTACTTGAAGCCAAAAGTAAGCTCTTACACTTGCACACAGATACAGATACATGTGGAGATGAGGTGCTAAGACTAAAAACGTTTGTAGATTCCCATCACACATTTTAGTTTGGTTTGAGAATCAAACCAATTTAGGTATTTGCTTTTGTATTCTGTTAGACATGTCAGCATTAACGATTAGTCGAAACCATGAGATAACTGCACGCTGTACATACCCAGACAGCTCATATGAATGGCAGCTGGGATGCAGATGTGCCCATCCTGAGAAGACCCTCTGTTCTGTAGGTTTGGTATCAGTGTTGTTGTGTCAGTACATCTCAGTTCTGGCCTGATCTGCTCAGTAATGACTTCTGAAAGTATTGCCAGTGCCTGAAATGTTTTGTAATTTTGGGCTGGTGTCATAGTATTCCACTGGTGTTGTCCCTCATGTGGCTTTCCTGGATCACAAAAGACTTACTGTATGTTAAACAAAATGTGAACTTGAAGTTGTATTCAGGGAATTTACAGTATGAGATTAAGTAAAAGTGTAACTGACAACTGGTTTTAGTTGTCCGAGTACTGGAAGTTAAGGAGTCATTGTTACTGTAGGCCGAGATGATGAAGAATTAGGAAATAAAAAGATTTTTTTTGCATGCTTTGTACTTTACAGAATGCATGAGAAATAAATCGAAAGTTTTGTCAGTTTTAAATAAATTAATTTGTATTCATTTTGGATTAACTTTCTTATTCATAATGATTTTCTTTAACAAGGTTAGTCTGTATATTGGATTTATACAGTATGTATGCCAGACATTTCTTGACCATATTCTCCATATTTCTCTCTGAAATCTGAAGTGAAGTGACTATTTTACACAGTCGTCATTGGCTGCACAGTGATGACGAAGGTCTCACAGCGATTGGTTCAATCTCAACGACGGCTTCTCATTGGTCCATTGTCATATCCATGACCTTTCACCCACGTCAACCACAGCAGCGTCCTGCTAGTTGTAAACAGTACTGCGGCATGCTTTCAGAACTTAACTGCTCTTGAACTTTGCGACAACTTTTGCACTGAGATATGACACGAAAAAAGACACACGGACAGAAACATGCTGGTTGTTAGGTGAACGTTTGTGGTAAGTAAATAAATATATTGCCCGCTAATTTCTTGTCGAACAGTGTGCTAATCGAGCTAAGCTAACTGCAATGACAGCTCCATCAGCTTTTAGCTCTCGATAAAGTAACCGTTTATTGTGGCGAAAACAGCGATGAAAAGCAATAGTGGTTAATTAACATGGACGGTAAATGCGCTGTACTCGGGGAAGCGGCTTGTGAACAGATTCTTTTCAACTAAGTGCAATAACATTAACGTTAAATTCAGAGAACACTCAAGTATGATGACACATTCCCCTTATCCAACAGCATAGACCAGGCTGGTTGCTGGTGTTAGGCTGGTTTAGTTTGTTTACCAAGCAGTGTTTCACAGCAGGGTTAACGTTACTCCTTGAATCATGTAAAAACATTTCACAATATAATGTAGAGGGATACAAAGTGGCCAGGCCAGGGGAATGTGTCTAATATGATGTAGAAGATTGAAATGAACTGTCCTGAAATAGCCCAAACATATCAGTATATTTCTTTTCTGAATTTATTAACTTAGATTTGTGTCCACGCGTGTAAGAAATAAATAAATCTTATTATTCTTTCTAACAGAACATTTTGAAATTCAGACACCAAAAATGAAGATTTAAAATCCACACGATCCAAAGTTCAGATGACCAACTGCAACTTCTAATTTCTAATTTTCTATTTGTGACACCCTTCCTCAATATTGACATCAAATTCCCGTAGTTTTCCAAGTCCTTCTAGAACGTTTCAGTACGTGGACAGCTAATGAATACATTTGTTCAGATCACACCAGTTCAGACTGTCATTGTCCCCCAATGGTAAATTTGATATGCAATAGAGGGCAAAACCACAAACACAACTTACAAGGACATTTATCACAGCAGTTACAGAAAACAACTAAATAGAGGGTGATCTGTTTGTTAAAAGTATCAAACCATTCTAATGGGAGCCATGAGAAAGTTCTGGTAAGCAATGTCAAGGGTTAGCGTAAATTAAGCGCTGTTATTGCACAAAAGGGAAAATTTTGGGGGAACGAATTCTTCCAAGAGTCAGTGGTCGGGGCTGGCTAAGATTGACACAGCCTTCTGCAAAACCAGACTCATATTCTATATTACGGGAGGGCAGTACTCTGAGACTACATTATAGCATTGGCTTGCTTACTAACATACATTATCTACAAAGCTGACAAATGAATAGGGACATGTAGTTTATTTGTAATTTACCCAGGTGCTCCACAAAGCTAGTCCCAACTCCATACCAAGTAAATAAAAATTAGAATATCAGCTGAAGTGAGAGGTTAACTAACTTGTCTCAGATTTATGATGTCACGTCTTTTCTGCAGCCTGTTTTGCCGCCTATACCCCAGTCATGGCAGGGATTTTCCTAAGAACTCTAAAACTGAGGACAGCTCTCAGTAATCTGAGCCTCCATAGCACCTTCTCAGGTGCTGCAGCCAGACTTTCACCTGTGGACCTCAGCAGTCCATTTCTTCCCGCCAGTTCATGGCACTTTGGATTCTGCTGTCGAACGCTGCACACTGGGGCAGACAGGCCCGAGCCGTCCCTTGCTGCAGCCCCAGACAGGCTGCCTTTCTCCAGAATAACCCTGGAAGATTTAGCCTTCTTCAGGAAGATCCTACCAGGACGAGCCATCACTGATCCTGACCTGCTGGAATCCAGTAATGTGGATTGGCTCAAGTCAGTGAGAGGTGAGAAATGAATTTTAGTCCACTTCTTACACCAATTCACTGATGATAAAAACTTTCATTTCTCTGTTCATACATCTTCCGCAGGTTCCAGTGAAGTATTGCTGAGACCTCAAACAACAGAGGAAGTTTCTCAAATTGTGAAGTAAAGAACAAATAGTGTGTGCGAAATGGACAAATTCACAATTGACGGGTTTTTGAGGTGGTTAAAGTTGTTGCATTCCCTCTCCTGTAGGTATTGTAACAGTCGTAATTTGGCGGTGACCCCTCAAGGAGGTAACACTGGGCTGGTTGGGGGCAGCGTGCCAGTTTATGATGAGGTCATCCTCTCCACTGCCCTAATGAACAACATCCTTACCTTTGATAGTGTCTCTGGTAAGTCTTAAAATACTGTACTTTTACTCCCAATGAGCTTCCTGCCTTTAAACGTCCCATGCTCTTTGGATGCTTTTATATAGGCCTTAGTGGTCCCTAATACTGTATCTGAAGTCTCTTCCCCAAAATTCAGCCTTGGTGCAGAATTACAGCCACTAGAGCCAGTCCCACAATGAGCTTTCCTTAGGATGTGCCATTTCTGTGTCTGTAGCTTTTGGGGGGGGGGGGGGGGGGGGTTGGAGGCTGGGGGTGGGATGGTCAACTGTCACTCTCTTCAATTCTCAAAGCAGAGAAAATGAGGTAACATTGCCCCTTATGATGTCATAAGGGGAAATAGTCCAGCTCGGCTCATCTGAGCTTTCATTTTCTCAAAGGCAGAGCAAGATCCCCAGGGCTCGGTTTATACCTATCGCCATTTCTAGACACTGGGGGACTATAGGCAGGCTGGGGGAACTCATATTATATATACGTATGTTAAAAAAAACTCAAAAAGTTAAATATTTATGTCATGGGACCTTTTAAAAAAGAAAAGGGTCTTTATGTATTTACAGCATACAGGCCAATGAAGGCACAGTGCACCTTTTCCACAATCCTTCCTTGCGATCAAATGTTTATATTTGACTAATCTTTAGAGATTATTTCCATTAGGCATTCTGACCTGTCAGGCCGGTTGTGTTTTGGAGAACTTGTCCTTTTACCTGGAGGAGAGGGACTACATCATGCCACTTGATCTGGGGGCGAAAGGCAGTTGCCACATTGGGGGAAACGTGGCAACGAATGCAGGTGGACTCCGTCTGCTGCGATACGGCTCCTTACACGGGACTGTTCTGGGTCTGGAAGTGGTGAGTGGAGCGAATAAACGAGGAACCTTTGATGTTCCTTAACAAGCATTACATTAACCCTTGTGTTGTCCTCCCAGGTCAAAAAGATTAACACTTGTTTTTTTATTTGTTTTTTTATTTCACTAGCACCACCTTACTAACACTAGTTTTACACTACCTTTTGGAATACATGGTCAATAACCCTCATTTGTATAGAATTATACCTAAAATTTGAGCTAATAAAAGCAGAGACTATGAATTATTTTGACTAATAGTTAAGATCAGAGGAACGTATGTTGAGTGGATGAGTTTGGTCAGGATACTGATTTGAAACCATTTCAGTTTTCACCCAAAATTCAATAAAAGTGATCAATTGTATTTGCAAAGAGCGTTGCATGGAATCCATCCTTTTTTGTGGTAATTTGGTTAAAAAGAATGCCACATTTCTGATAAAGCCATGTTTAAAAGGGGTCAAATTTGACCCGAGGACAACAGGAAGGTTAAACTAAAGCTAAAGGATCATAAGCACTGATCTAATGTTGATGTATGTACAGGTGTTGGCAGATGGGCGAGTGCTGGACTGCTTGGCCACACTGCGGAAAGATAACACAGGATATGATCTCAAACAGCTCTTCATAGGGTCAGAGGGCACACTGGGGGTCATCACTGCAGTCTCCGTCCTTTGTCCACGGAAACCCAAATCTGTTAATGTGGTTTTTCTGGGTATGATTGCTTCATTTTGACACTATGATTGGCAATTGTTGATAAGCACTTGTGCAGAAAGTTAAAGGTCCCATGACTTGATTTTATTCTCTTTCATTCCTGTTAGGCTGTGAGACCTTTGAACAGTTGCTGAAGACATTTCAGCTTTGCAGGGGCATGCTGGGAGAAATTCTGTCAGCCTATGAATTCCTGGACAGTGAATGTATGCAGCTGCTGAATATGCACCTCAAACTACCCAATCCCATCTCTGGTAGGCACACAGAGTACACACACACATGCACAGCTTATCAAGCAAATAAACACACAAACACACACACACACAC
>NC_045752.1:4616898-4617294 GCF_008692095.1 Etheostoma spectabile
ACACACACACACACACGGCAAACTCTTTCTTCCATCTTGCAGATTGCCCATTCTACGTTGTCATAGAAACGTCTGGATCTGACCCAACACATGACGGGGAGAAACTCCACAATTTCTTAGCTGAAGCAATGACATCATCATTGGTCACTGACGGGACTGTAGCAACCGAAGACTCAAAAATAAAGGTTTTGTTTCTTGTCTTTTAAAGATTAAGTCTGTTGATTTTTTTATAAAAAATCCCATGAAAAGAATTAATAGAAATTGACTAACAAATATTTTTGCATTGCCAAATTGTAATAACGCATATTCCTCTGTGCTATAGGGCTCCATTGTTATCTAAGAAAGAGGAAAAAAACATAATTGAGCCACATGCTGCTCCATTGCGATAAACATGAC